>NC_140963.1:20948870-21051370 GCF_056783735.1 Eptatretus burgeri
GGAAAACTTCATGGTGCTTACCAGTTGTGAGTAACTTGTTCAGCAGCTACAGTGTTGTGGCTGTGTTTGGAATAAATTGATGGAAAAAGTTGACAAGACCCAAAAATTCTCAGTCTCACAAACCCCAGATGACTTTTTGGTACAATGTACAGTGGTGAAGCCCAACTGCTGAATAATGATCTGATGATCCCAAGTTGTAACATATAGTCAAACTCCTGGTGGGCAATACATATTTTCTCAGGTGCTATTTGGCAAGTACGCACAAAAACAAGGGATTCCATGGTCTCAAATGCGATGTGTAATCTGGTGTTTGATGTACTGGAATGTCACCCATGGGCATATTATGGATGGGAGGTCATAAAGTACTTTCTAAAATGGGCACGTGGACGTGGCTGGAAGACACGTGTTAGTCAACGACGAAACGGTGGATGCTTTACCGAGAACACTAAGCTGTGTGAAGAATCCAATAAACAGCGATGTTTGACATCTATGAGGAGATTGAAATGATGCAAAGAATCCACACCGAGGATAGAGTACCTGTTTTTGAGAACAGTGAACACCCACGTAAACAAGCGGCATAAACTCAAATAAAGCTGGAGGAGACATTCTCGAAAAGTAGCAATAGCACTGTTCGTGGCATGAAATGAATATTCCTGTCAATTTTTCCATTCAGTGGCAAACAGCGACAATGCTCACCTTTGCCCCTGTATCCACAAGAAAACAGTCTGCTGGGATGATCCACAAGGAAGAGAAGGAGACCAAGGTGAATTCGTCGCCATTAGTTGTGGGCCTCATCGTTTCCCTGTGGCCGGTACGAGCACGGTGCTCGACATTGACGAACATTAGCACCAAAGGTCATGTGGTACCAACACCAATCTGGAGTGTTCATGGAAGGTGAAGGCGAATAGAGTGCGAGGTATGGCATTTCTCTGTCCCTAAAAGGAGTACACGAATATGGGCAAGACTGGTGTTGCACAGCCTAGAGCTCCAGGATGAGCTTCTTAAGGTCCACCACGTGAGGTTGTAGCTATACAACGTGCTGTGATGGAGGTGTCCCATTAGCTACGGTCGGTGTGAAGGTGTCAATGAAATGATCAGCCAGATCCGAAGTGGCAGGTAGCACCAGCTCTGCATTAGCAGCAGTATCATATGGACCAAGAAGCTGCTGCATATGATGCAGTAGTTGTGTGAGTCTTCGATCTCCTAATTCCTCGGCTGGAAGTTGTTGAAAGCAGCGGTGCTCAGATGGGGTCATGCACTTTATGAGCGCGGTCTTCAAAATCGTGTATGGATTGTGTTCCGGGTGTCCAATTGGGCTTTGACTTGCGTAAACTACAGCTGTGAGTAATTAGGTCAGAATGGCTGCAGCAAAATCGAAACAGTTTCCACTGATGAAACTGGTTGAGCACACGGGAAGGGCACAACTGGCTGCTCATTCCTGACAATTGGTTGCACGTTTACAACTCCTCATCCGTCCATTTGGAAAACATCAGGGTCACCAATTTAGGGTAGAAAAAACGACGTCTGTAACCTTTTCATTCCGAATCAATTCTTCATTAAACCGCAATGGTTAAACCTCTCAGAATCCCTACCGGGAAACCCCGTTGAACCCAAGCCAAAGTGTATTCACACATTACAAAAACAAAGGCAAATGATGCCGCTACCAGTACATAGGTTTAAACTAAAATTAGACGGGTACCGAGAAGCACTGGGGATAGAGGTGTACATGGACATCAGCAGTACTGGGAGGTTGTAAGGATGTGGAGTGATTCTCGTTAAAAAGGGAATATGTTGCTGGTGTTTCTTCATTGCTCACAACACAACCCCCTTAAACCCTCGCACAGTGAAATTAAGTAAATAGACTGATAGATTCAAATAATATGATGTTGATAAAGTGCTGATGGGCCAAATGGCTTCCCCCTGTGCCCAAGTTCCTTGTAAACTTAGGTTACTACCCAAACCATACTTTAACTAGAAGGGCACTCGGAAGAGGACTTACCTCCGCCCTGTAATGCCTGATCCACGAGAACATATCTGGCTTAATACATTTTTGAAATATCATGCTATGTATCGTTTTTGAGCCCTATCTCTCAATTGGGAAGAATCGTTTTAAAAATTCTAGTTGTCGGATCCGAATCCGGATCTTCACCAAAATTGAATCAATTTGTCGTGGTCACACACCCAACCTGTCCACCAAGCTTCATCCGAATCCGTGCACAACTTTTTGAGATATCTTGCACACAAACAAACAGACAAGACAGACAGAGGGGGGTGAAAGCATAACCTCCTTCACCTTCAGTGGCAGAGGTAATAATCAACACAATGACAATAATCTTACAAAGAGAAATGTACATTTAACAATTTTGTATCTGCCTCCTGCTTCCTCACATACATGTGTTTTTCTTCTTACAAAACCAAAAAGCAAACAAAAAAAAAGTCATGGCAAACAACCACTCCTTACTTTATTCTTCTTCCCATCCACCTCAAAAACCGAAATATCGCTCTTGCGGTAGATCTCATCACCAGGAGGATGCTTCCAGACACACTTCTCCTGCAATCACAATTAAAGGAATAAACTTCCAGCTGTTTTCACACGTAATATTCCCAAAATCAAGTGAAACCAAGTGTTCCCACTCAACACTCCTCATAAGTCGTGAATCAACAATCAAATCGATGAATAAAAATAAACAGGTTACAAATGGAAGGCAAAACAAGCGTTCCAGAAACAATTTTGTGGACGGTATTCGGAGCACAAAGAACTCCGCACCATGTGCCTCCTGAGTATGGTTTCACTCTTCATATACTTGAGGCAGAACTCGCAAACAAAAAGACGACCCAGACGAGCATATTCTTCTGGGTATGGAGAGTGGTACCACGTCTCTAGTTCATAGCAGCCAAACACAATGGACTTGATCATGTGAGTTCCTTCTGTCACATGACCCTGCAGCCGCATCTTCTCCTGCAAAAGAAGAAAAAATGTTTCGTTAGAACAAATGAATAGAGTACACGTTCTCAGTTTTCCACACGAGGGAAACAACCAGAGAGTTGGTGTCAAAGCCACCCAATGCTCGCCTGTTTATACATTTATCGTTTTTAAAAGACTCGTCTAATAATTAATATTTTTTATAAAGCATTGCAGTGAAGTCTGATCCAAATAATTTTAAAGCAATATATGTATATGTATATTGTAATCAGTAAAAAATAGTGGTAGATAAAAACATTAGAAAGGAAATAACTTGCACGAACCAAAAACTTTAACATTTTCACGCTCACGCTGACGCTGACGCTCACGCCGGGGGTATCGCTATAGCTCTCTGTTCTTCGAACAGGCGAGCAACAAACTGATATCAATGCACTGAAGAAAACAAAAGCCGAATACAGTACTATGTTCAAACAAATAAATAATATTTGCACAATACCTGTATGAACATTTAAACTATATATAAAAGCTCATAGAACCTCATTAATTGGGTTGGCCTTGGCTGTCTGGCATTCCTGTCTGAGCAAACAGCTCATTATGCTGGGATCTCAGCTTCAGATCCCCTATAAAATATTGTAATTTTTCCATTGCATTACTGATGACTCCTAATATCCTCATTCAACATGTATCATGTGCACAATTTCCTCCACCAGCTGAGGACTGAGAAAAAGGGATGAAATTTGGGATAAATGCCAACATTATGAAAGCAACAACAAAATGAGCCATTTAAAACATTAGAGCCAAGAATACAGTGTTACGTTTGTGGGGGGTGTAAAAAGATTTTTAAAAGATGTAAAATCCCACAAAAAAAGTAAAATATCAAAAGATGTCATGATGGTAATCCAGAGGATTGTGGTATCTTATTGTGCGTGCCATCATTTCTACCTTGTTTGGATATTTTTTTGAGATCTCATCCCTTTATGTTTTTCTTAACGTTTTTTTTTTTTACCTCCGTCACCGAAGGTCAAGGAGGTTATGTTTTCACTCCTCTCTGTCTGTTTGTTTGTCTGTGTGCAGGACAGCTCAAAAAGTTGTGGACGGATCTGGATGAAATTTTGTGGGCAGGTTGGGTGTGTGACAAGGACGAACTGATTAGATTTTGGTGAAGATCCGGATCCTATAATTTGTTTTAAAGTGATTCTTTACCATTGAGAGATAGGGCCAAAAACTATATTCACCAGGACCCCGACATTCGCGGGGGATACGTTCTGGGAAAACCCCACGAATGTTGAAACCGCGAATGTGGGGGCATTGTTTCAATAGGAAATGGGGGGGGGGGATAGGTTCCAGGGATTTCCCGACTTGCGAGAAATACACAAATGTCAAGGTGAAATCCGCGATTGTGGGGAAAAATCCATGAGCGTTTTGTCATTGTTACAATGGAGACAATGGGGATAACGTTATCAGTTTCATTAAAGATGGTTACACATAAAACAAGCTCAAATGAGCTAAGATCCTCGTCCTCTTAATGATGACACTATAAAAACGAATGATGTCATTGTGATGTATCAAGTTTGCGATAAATTATGTGCTAATGCCCGGCTTGATTCCCGCAAACAAAATTCAAAAAGCTTGCCTTGTTTCGGAGATAATGGTATAGGCGATTTCCATTCGCGGCGATATTATGACATCAACTTTTTTTCTAGGAAGAATTTCCAAAATCAGAGATGGTTACTGTCTGTGCGTGGGCTTTCTGCATATACATGGCAAGTTTCACGAAGATCCGATGAAAACTCTGGGTTGTGAAACAAAAAATGTCAAAAAATAGGAATGACGTCATAAAAATTGATAGAACGTCATAGTGATGTATCATATGTGCGGTAATTCATCTCTGCTAATGCCCTGTTCGATTCCCGCAAACAGAATTCAAAAACCTTGCCTAGTTTCGGAGATAATTGTTTACGCAATTTCCATTAGCGGAGATATTTTGACGTCATAACATTTTTTTTGAGGAGGAATTTTCAAAATCGGAGATGGTTACTGTCTGCGCAGGGTATTTTTACATATATATGCCAAGTTTCAGGAAGTTTCGATGAAAACTGTAGGCTGTGAAACAAAAAAGTCCACAAGAAAAAGATGAAGAACAACAACGTGAGTAAGACTTAGGGATCCTCCACGAGGATCTAAAAACGACAACACCAAGTACCATTTCCAATTTATTGAAGAATACAGTTTAAAGTCTCTTAATCATCCTGTACCGTACCGTGAACGAAAAAAAACATCATCATCATCATCATCATCATGTACCATTTTAATTTTTTATAAAAACAAACAGCACACATAACTTTGCAAAATGATGAAGATGTGCCGTTTAGGTCAGTGGGGTGGCCAGGAGCATTGTCAAGCAGCAGGAGTACCTTGAATGAAAGGTTCTTTCCTGCCAGGTACCTATCGACCTGAGAAAGGAAACAGGTATGGATCCAGTCCATAAAAAGTTCAGACGTCACCCACACCTTCCTGTTTGCCCTCCAGTACACGGGCAGCACCTGCTTGTTTTTGTTCTTCAGTGCACGCGGGTTCAGGTTATGGTAGAGCATCATGGGCTTCACCACGAAATCTCCTTCAGCATTTGTGCAGAGGAGAAAGGATACCCAGTCCTTTGTGGCCTTGAAGCCGGCTACTTTGCTCTTGCTCTGTGACATGAACGTTCTGGTCGGCATCTTTTTCCAAAACAAGCCGCTCTCATCAGCAATAAAGACCTGCTCCGGCAGATACCCCTTCTCCTCGATGAGGCTCGCAAGTTCTGCAAAGAATGCCTTGGTCGTGTCAGGGTGCGCGGAGGCACGCTCCCCTACGAGCTTGACACATGCATTGTGGGCAACTGCGGGAGGGTGAGTAGTCTGCGCATTGTTTGTGGGGGATTTTTTTGGGTGATGCTGTATTTGGCAGCTGATAATAAACGTGGAGAGCGATGTCATTGTGTAATTTGTCCGTATGTAGCTGGTGCTAATTACACTAATAGAGATACTGAACATTTCCATTCTTGAACTCACAGGACATGTCTTTCCTATCTGTGGGCAGATTACGCTGAGCGTTTTAAAAATGTAACAGCTCAGACGGTGCTGTTTGTAGCAAGATGGTGATTTACACGAAGATGCGTTGAATGTTTCCATTATGCAATGCCTGGATGTGGCAACCTGATAATTACTGGATACATCAATAGATCATACATGGTAAGTTGGAGGTGACATAAAACGGGTTGATTGGAATCAAAACTGGGTTATTTATTTATTTATTAGACGTGATCGGAAGTGATACTACGCATGGAATCCTGGAGGATGGTGACGTGCCTTTTGGTGAGAGATAGCTCATGACGTCACACAGCCAATTGACTCGAGGGATACATTGCATATCGGCTGCAGGTCGCTCCAGGGGTGTGTGTGTGTGTGTTCCGTTGCCAATCAGCTTGTGGAGTGTTTCCAATCAGCACCCCAATGAAATGCTTGAGGAAAGGAATGACCAGATTGAGGAAAGAGGAGTACAGTGTGTCCCAAAAGTCACTGTGCACTCTGCAAATTCCATGTAAACCATGAAAAGCAAACAGATTGTTAATATGTAGAAATAGCCAAAGGAACTTTTGACATGGAATAACATCAGCAGCATGTCAACCCTTTGTGCTGTTGTAAGGCAGTTGTTTTGGGGAAGTTCGTGGACTCGATTCTAAGACAGTTTTAACACTTGTGGCACGATTCTTTTTTTTGGTGGAACATGCATTTCGTAGTGTCGGTGAATATACCGAGAGGGTAAGACAGGAGTTTGCAAAAAAAAGTTTCCTGACAGTCAGGGTCGGTGCCAGACTATTTTGCACCCTTGGCAAGGCCAGCTACTTGCACCCCCCCCCCCCAAAAATTGCCAACTTCGATTTTTAAAAACATGTTTTGTAAAAAAAAATAAAAAGCACAAAACTTGAAACTGCTAAATTTATTTTACCACAATATTTTGCTTACAGACAGAGAAACAAACAAATAAAAAAACAATGTCACCCGCAGGGTGACCCGTATCTTGCCAAAAGGTGACCATGTGTGACTTCTTTAAGGTCACACTGAGGTGAACAGAGCTGCTATCCACCAGGAGCGACTCCTTGAGGAATATCTGCCTACGAGAGATTCCGATGAGAATCGTTCTGCAGAGTAACCATGAAAAATATGCGTTTGCCTCATAACATCACCAAATGACATCATAATGTCTCAAGCTTGACATATCTAGAAAGCACTCATCGAGGTGTTCAATTTGAGGTACTACACGATATGGTTCCTAAAACTTGAAAATTTGACCTTGGGGTCAAATATGTTTGACCTGAGGCGCTACCCATGAAGGTCAAGGCCAATCGCCACCAAAAATTAATCAGCTGAGCGCCAGACCATGAACTATATTCCCATGAAGTTTGAAGACTATCCGATCAAAATTACTCAAAAAATAAGGGTTTCGTCGACTCCCCTGATTTGCGACAAAGTGACCTTGACCTTTGACCTTGACCTTCAAAATTTTATGCGCTGAAAGGGACCTCTATAGGCCTCTGATATGCGAAGTTACAAAAATTTCAAATGATAACTGTGCTCTGCAGAATTTTTTATACGTGATTACAGACAAACAAACAAACAAACAAACAAAAAAAAAAAAAACATGCAAGCTGACTAACATATCTTGCAAAAACTTTGTTTTGGCAAGATAAAAACAGAGTTAAAAACGTCTCATAAAAGTTTCAATTTCAGACACATCAAAATCTCACATTGCATGCCTTTTCCTGTTATTATTGTTTCTTAAAACAATCATTTGCATAAAACTGTGACCTTAAAGGTCAGTAATGCACCCCTCTGAGGTCTGCGCCCAAGGCGGCTGCCTAGTTGGCCTGATCGTAGCGCCGGCCCTGCTGACAGTGATGTTCCACATTGTAACACTGTACGGGAGTCAATTTCCAAATTTTGCAAGACTAGTTCATTTGCGTATGCCTCATGGCCTGGCAGGCCTTCAGTGTTAGCAGATGAGAAAGTTAACGATATTTCGGTTTGCATATTAAGAAGCCTGAGGAAATCAGTTCGTAAGTTGTCACAACAGGCAGATGTCTCACGTAGCAGTATGCACAAAGCACTGAAGAAACGACTGCACCTCCATCCCTACAAAGTAACTGTTGTGTTAGTACTGTAGGAAAGGGATGGTTTTGAGACTTTTTTTTTACTGCTCATGGAGGTGATATCATGGAAGTCACATTTATGTCAGATGAGGACTGGAAAAGTAGAGTGTATAAAAGAATACAATCTCCTCTGCAGACACCCTCCACAAATATAACCAACTTATATTTTCAAACTGTTTGCACTCCATTACCTCCTGTAATGGTGATGATCATGCAGATGAACAGAAGGAGAAGAGGGTCCATTAATCTGGCTGTGTAAACAGCCAAAACAGCCACGTTTGGTCAGCAGAAAATCCACACGTGATGTTGGAGTCACCGTTCCATGGCGTGGTTGGTGTGTGGTACACCATCTCACACAAACGGATAATTGGCCCCATATTTTTCCACCGATAAAATCAGAACGCTATTGTGACTTATTTATTTACCCTTTCATTGGGCAGCTGAATGAAGATGAAATTAGCAGTGCAATTTCCAAAATGACGGTGCCACTGCGCACACTGCTCATGGCTTTATGATGCTGCTCCGCAACGTATTTGCAGACAGATTAATTTCAAAGAACATTCAGCCACCGAAATTCCCATCTTTGGGGAGCATTGAAAGGTGCCATATATAAAAAAATAATCCCCAGTCTTCAAGAACTCCATGAAGTCATCACCAATTTCATCAGCAATATTTATCAGGATGCGTCGAAGCGTGTCTTTGTGAATATGCAAGGACACGTGGATGATTTTCTGCGTGCACGTGGACATCATTCTCAACACTTATTGTAATGGTAAAATTTATTTCTTAATAGCTCTTCATAATTTTGCTAGTATGTTTTTGTGCACAGTGACTTTTGGGAAGGTACAATGGAAAATGATAGTGTCAAGAGAATGTTGATTGAGATTTGCCAACCGCTGTGGGAAGCAAGAAGAAGCTTATGTTTCAGACGTTAACCTTTTGTGAGAGCCAAGAAAGAGATGGGATAGGGGTGTAGTGAGTGTTGATACTTTATATACAGTGCTAATAGAAAGTCCATACCCCCTTTCAAATTTTTCACCTTTTGTTGCCTTATAGCCTGGAATAAAATTGCATTAAATCAGACTTTTTTCACGTTTATTTACACATCGTAACCCACAACTTCCACGTGGAAAAACAAATTCTACAAATTTCAGAAAATTAATTAAAAATACAAAACTGGAATATCGTGGTTGAATAAGTGTGTGTTTGTGTATGTATATATATATATATATATATATATATATATATATATATATATATATATATATATATATATATATATATATATACACATATATATATATATACACATATATATATATATATTGTTGTGGTTGACGAAATTCGCAAACCACCATTCAGGTCCCTTAGGTGAGATATCTCTGTAAGTATATGTGTAGTTAGGCCCAAACCCGTTGTTTAGAGGGAATAAATGTCATTCATGCGGGCTGCGACCCTTTTAGATAGCCGTTTTTCTTTTACTATCTTTATTTTGGACCAACCACCACCACAACCACCACCAACCACGTCTCAACAGCCATCACACAACAACCACCAACCACAACGCCGCTTCGCAACAACCACCAACCACAACGCCGCTTCACAACAACCACCAACCACAACGCCGCTTCACAACAACAACCACCAACCACAACGCCGCTTCACAACAACAGCCACGACCTTTACCGTCACAACTCGCCACCATCGCATCCCCACCATTCTCGCGCCACTTGTGGGCGCCGATGCTGGACTCGTGCGGGGCGCGCACCGAGCAGCGTGTTCAGAGACATCACAGAATTTCCGAAGAAAAACGGATCAAAAACGACTCACGCCCACTTCTGTTCCGCCCTATCGGCGAGCTGGGGCGATTTGGCCCCGCCTCCAGGGCGTTGGAGTGAGGACGCTATATGCAAATTCATGGATCAAAAAGCATTCACGCCCACTTTTCCTCGGTCCAATGGGGAGCCAGTTAGAGAGGTGAAGGGTCGGAGGCAGAGGGTCAAAGGTGAAGGAGCGAAGCCACGGGGCTTATATAAACGGCTGCGTTCGTCAGTAAAGAGAAGTTAAGAGTTGGCAGTTGTGGGTTCGGAGGGGAGAAGTTGAGAGTGGTGCGTTGGAACGAGTTGTCGGTGGAGCTGGGAAGAAGAGTCAGAGTTCGGAGGGGAGAAGTCAAGAGTGAAGAGTTGGGACGAACCAAGAGAGGAGACGGAGAGGGCGATTAGACGGAGCTGTGGAGAGGTGGCGGCGGCGAAGGCGGACGAGGGGGTGCTCGCGTCGGTGCTGGGAGCTGCAGAGGGAGAGGCCGGCGGCGCGACCGAGGTCGAGGAGGAGACGCTCGTCGCGGGACCCGAGACAGGGTGATATCCTCCTCCCCCCCCCCGAGCATCAACAACCCCCTCCTGTTTCCCCCCGCGCTGAGATAGTGCGACAAGGGGGCCCCTTTCCCACCCCCTACCAGACACTGTCCGCGAGGCCCGCGGAGTTGAGGCGCCACCGCCACTTTGCGTCTCATCATCAGACGGTAGGCCCGACACGGTCTCGGCCCCAGACCCGCCTACCCCCCTCATCCTTGAGGGTGGTTCTTTCCTTTTGCTTTGGGAATATGTGTTGTCGGCACCGTCTGTGAAGTAAAATTGTATTAGTGTTGCCGTGTGCTCGGTAGTCGGATAGCTCTGCATTGTCTTCTTCTTTTATATTTGCTTTTTGTGTAATATTGTGTTTCTTCTCCTTTTACATGTGCTTTTGGTGTAATTGTATATGTGTGCTTCCCGTTCATCGCAAAATAAATGTGAGTTATGTTGAACTGTTTTCCCGCTTCGCTTCGTCTTTTCTTTCATTGAATCTCCATCTTGCTTCACGTAAAGGGTTGGTCGTGGGCTAAAACGCCCGATAATTAATCGAACCGTCGAGGCCGACGAATAACACCGCTCGGTTATCCCGATAGTACGGAACGGGTCGCTTAAAGTGGCCCGTGTCCGAAGTCGACCTGCAGCGAGGTGCGATCGCCCGGTCTACCCTCCGTGTGGGTACTGAGGTAGGTCGAATTTGGCGAGCAACCCTATCCCACGCGGGGGCCGATTGGCACGATCGTGGTGAGACCGAAAGGTCCACCCGTGACTAGTTCCCGGCGTTAGTCCGAGAGGGTCACGACTGGATTGTCCGTCCGGTGGGCGACGTGCCGCGATTCGAGTTACGTGGCCGTTCGCACGCCGGCGGGCGCGAATCCGCAACAATATATATATATACATACATATATATATATATATATATATACATACATATATATATATATATATATATATATATATATATATATATATATATATATATATATATAAAATCTGATGCTTGCATGCATCAGAGCGGGGTCATGAGACAAGGAGCATGTGGGGGTGAGAATGACCGATTTTGACATGAAGCGTGAAGGTTCATGGGGGTTAAAAAAAGGTTAAAATCAAGGGAAGTGGGACTAAAAGTGAAAATAACAGGGAAAGAAAAAAGTATCAAAAGATGACCATTACATAAACTCCAGCAAATTAAAAGGAATAAAAACCAAATTAATAAAATAAAAACTAGAGAGTTGATAGAACCGCTTACCCCATGCAGTCTTGAGAAAAAGGACATAGGAGGGGTCTTTTCAACTCTTGCTTTGCTTTTTGGAGCACGATTTGATTGGGCGAGATGATGTAAAATGCCATAATATTTTGTCCAAGTACTGTTAAACAAAAGGTTTATGAAAGTGCCAAGAAGGCAATTTGTATTCTCGTGTTCAAGTATACAATTAAATTGAAATAAAATAAGGGTTTCAAAGGCTGTAAAAGAAGAACTTTTCAGAAGTTTACCATCATAAGTGCAACATCTATTACATCACCTTCTTTAACACATTACATTAGTTATTTATGCCTGTTGTTTGTGTCCTTGATGATATCCTTAAAAACGGTAAGTTTGCCTGTAGCAGTCAAACAAAATTGAAAATCATTCCAAACAGGAGAGTAAATATATTATCTCACTCTTCACTGCACATGTGCAATCGGGACGAGATTCCATACAATTTGCCTAATTCAGAGTCAAAGTACTGCTAAACTGCAGGTTCGTGTTCCGATTCGTATTTCACAGAGTTCAAAATATAACATTTAATTGAAATCAAGTTGTTCCTCGATTATCGACTGACGTCTGACAGACAGACAAAGTGAACAAATTGCTCTACCCCGCTTATCGCTTCGCATGCACGGGGTACTAAAACAAAAACAAAAAAAATTGGAATTAAAATGAGACTACAAAGAAAAGGGGAAGAGGAGACAAAAAAAAATCAAAAAGAGGGCAGAAGAGAAGAGAGGAAAAGTGAAGGAGACAGAGAAGAGAAAAAGGAGAGGTAATGTCGATAAAACAAAAATAAAGTAAAATAAGACCGTTCACTTGGAGTTCCATTTATAAGCTTTGTGTCGTACAAGTGTGACAGTAAATTAAAGGATTTATATTGTGTTGTAAATTCAGCTGATGAGTTGCATATTCAGAACAGGATTTCATTTCAAAACTTCATGATGTGATTGATAAAAGGCATTGGAGAGATTGCAATTAAAGAACATTCAAGGTTAAACATTTAAATACCACAGCCCTAACAAGTGCACACACAAGCAAGCACTCGCAATAATGTACGAAAAGGAAACCATTGAACAAAACACCAATGATTACCATATGTTTGTGTCCAATACAATAAATATCTCGCTTAATACCGATATCTTGGGCCTCAATAAAATACTCTAGAATAAAGATCGACTCCATGTGAAACCAGACATAAAAGTATTAATGAGTAACACCCATGGCTGCAGTACAAACCAGCTCCTCAGATGCACGAGCCTGGGCCTTCCGGAAGAGCTCCAAGTCATAATCGGAGGTAAGACCCTGCAGCAGAGGTTCGTTGGTGCCATCTTTCTGCAAGCCTTCCTGGAGATTCATATACAGTCGTGTAAATGCGATACTCTGAGCAGGTCATTTTAGTGCAACAGCATTTCACAAACTCACAATTTACCAGGAGATGTACATTTAATCGCATAGTTCAAAATAAATTAAAAAAATTAAGGTTCAGCAGTTACCACTGCTTTCTCCTTTTGTTCTTTCGACTCCTCCACATCACGCCTCTTTCGCATCTCAGCAGCTTTCTCCCTGAACCGCTGCTGCTTCTCAGCAGATGCCTGTAATGGACATGTGATGATATGTGATTGCAATCTCCACTGTCAGTCAGTTTGATGTTTTCACAAATGAAGTTTCCACAAGCATATCATGTCAGGTAATCCCTGAAAACTGAAAAGATGCTTTGAACTGTGCAATTCCAATGGCTCAACTGTAATCCATATTCATCAGTATTCAGCTTTAAAAGCACAGTTACCTTTTTAATGAGCTCCTTGATCCTGCATTTCCAGATATCTGCAGGAATAGCATCTGGTTCTGGGGTGTTGCCCTGCCCGGTTGCTTTAATTGCCTTCACAATCTCTTCCATGGGCGGAGGGCGGAACACACTCTCTTTCAGGGGACGTTCGTTTACTCCAGCTCGAGAGGTAGGAATCTCTGTTAAGTCGCTCACTCAAGTGTTTGACACCACCGCTGCCTTGTCATTCAGCAGTTCAGTGCCATCTGCTGTCCTTGGAGAAGCAAATATAGCTGTAAATGGCCCATGAACAATCTTAACAGCATCACGCTTGTCAGCTGGTTGTTGTAGCTCGTTTGCTTTGGTGTCCCACGAGTCATTCTTCATCTACCTCAGAGCACGTTGCCAATTACATTAAGGATTTTGTAGGCCTGACACTTAGTAGCTGACGAGGGCTCATTGCATGTGCTAAATGCTTTCCTCTTATATACTTACTGCAGGTAGTGCTAATTAGACAACTCATAATAAGTGAAATTAGGACAGGTTACTGGCACACATTAGCCGACATAGTTCAAAAGATAACTTGGGATCTTTAACTTCCATGAACTAAATGCAGACAAGATAGACTACTTTACACCTTCTTTTTAGCCGCGTTGCGTAGCGAACGCTGGCTCAAAGAGAGCTCCGCGTTATTGTTGTTGTTCTTCTTCTTCTGGTGAAGACAAAACCTTTCTGGGGGTGAGAAGAGGGAGTGAAGCAGGCAGGGAGGCTACATGGAGGCATCTGATGCCCTAAACGCACTTGACGCCCTAAAGGCACCCGATGCCCTGGAGGCACCGGATGCCCTGGAGGCACTGGATGCCCTGGGGCCACCTGATGCCGTGGAGGCACTCGATGCCCGAGAAGCTAGCATAGCAAGGAGATTGACTGGTGGAATGACGCGGCTCTTGGACACATTTGTCCTTGTTTTGTATATCGCCGAGGCTCATGGAAGAGGTAGTATTAGTACACTGAACGGATTGGGACGCAACATGACAAAAAGAACAGCAGAGACAGGGGGGAAACACCAACAGCAGAGCCGAAGTCCAAGATAGACGGAGGCAGACAAACAATAGGTGTGGGGAGAAATTGAGGTCAGGAGAGGATGCATAGAGTGGACAACATTGATAGAGAAGGAAACTCTCAGGAAGGAAAACCAGAAATTTGGAAGGAGGAGGGATCGGGGTGGTGTGGGGGAGGGGGGTAAATGAAGATAGAAAAGATCATGTTGTCTTGAAGACCTGGAGGGAAGAATAACATTGAAGAGAGAGTGAAAGTTGGTTTCACAACTGTTGGGGGGGGGGGGGATAAGAGGAACAAATGAGTGGAGGTGAGCAGTAGTCCTGGAGTTAGGTAGCTTCACCAGAAGGATGTTAATGATGTACTGTCTGTGCCCTGTAGAGACCGGGGGGGGGGGGGGAGGGAGAAAAGCACAGAAAGAACAGAGGATGCAAGACCAGAGAGGAGGCGTTAGAAGACAGAGACCACCAACCTGCCTGCGATGGCGAAGTGATAGTTCTATAGACTTAGCTTCATCGTGAGAGGTTCCAATACTCTTATAGGCCATAATTGAATCAATTCATCCTCGTCACACACCCAACTTGTCCACCAAGTTTTGTCTAAATCCGTCTACACCATTTTGAGATATCGTGCTCACAGACAGATAGAAGAACAGATAAACAAACAAACAGGGGTGAAAGCACGACATCCGCCCACCTTCGGTGGTGGAGGTGATGAAACATTTGGACACGTTTTCTTGTCAAACAAATTCAAAATGATTCATTTGCAATGGCAATGTATCTGTAGATCTCACCTTACATTCTTCTGCAGAAAGGTTGTGGTAAAGGGGGCAGCCAGAGATAGAGAAGTGTCGTTCATGTTTTCCTGTCAAATGACCTGCAAAAGAAAGTCGAGGAATTAAAAAAAGATAGAAAATAATGTCGATACAAGTTTGGTTACAATTGAAAGTTGCAAAACCCAGAACTGAAGTGGCCAGACCTTGTGGTGGACTATTTGGGTTTCCTGTGTAAAAGATACAAATGCGAATAAGCAAGCAAACGCTTGTCATCACCAAGTATGTTGCAACTTTTGAAAAGTTACATGCGTTAGGACGTGGGAATATACAAGAAAAAAAAATCTACATTTTCATGACAATCACAATTGGATATTATATTTTGTTCATATCACACATGGTAATCAAAAAAGAACGATGCAGAGCAGTACTAGATAGGTGCAACATGGTACAGGGTACAGACTCAGTGTTAAAACGTAACCAAAATTCATTTAAATGCAAATGTAGACGATTTTATCCAAATTTCAGATAACACGTCAAAGAACCACATCTCATGTCAGAATTAAAAGCTCCACAGTACAGTCGCTTGTTGATATTATGTATGAGCAGGGTTACCCGGCATTGTCCGGGTGAGGGGGTGGGGGGTACTGAGAAGTAGGGGAAGCAGGAGAGCCAGTAGGGCTGAGAATGGGGCAGGTGGATCGGAGGCAGGAGAACTGGCAGGGTGGGGGTGGGGGGAGGGAAAACTGTGTCGGGGGCAGGACAGCCAGAACACCAGGTGATGAAGGAGTCTTAAGGGAACACCAGTGGGGAAAGGGGTTTTAAGGGTCTTAAATGTCTTTGGGGTCTTCAGGGTCTTCCGGCTCTCGGGGGTCTTCAAGAGTCTTAGGGATCTCAACTGCTTTTGGGGATATTCGGGGTTTAAAAGTGTCTTAATTGTGTTCGGATAATTCAATGGTCTTAAGCTCTTGTGGTTCTTTGGGATCTTTAAAGACTGAGGTTGTGGATCACTTAAAAATCAACAGATCCGGATCCGGATTCGGATCTTCACCAAAATTGAATCAATCCTTCCTTGTCACACACCAAACATGTCCACCAAGTTTCGTCTGAATTGGTCCACAACTTTTTGAGATATCGTGCAATATATCCTTTTGGCCCCATCTCTCAATGGTGAAGAATCACCTTAAAAAATTATAGGATCCGGATCTACACCAAAATCAAATCTGTTAGTCCTTGTCACACACCCAACCTGTCCACAATTTTTTAGCCGTGTCTCGCGTAGCGAACGTGGCTCTAAGAGAGCTCTGCTTTGTTCTTCTTCTTCTTCTTCTTCTGGTGAAGACAAAACCTTTAGGACTCGGCTCTTTTATATACAGGATCCGGATCTCCTTAAATACTAAACACCTATACACATCCTCGCATTGAGGGTGCCTTTTGAGAGCGTCTATCATCAACTTTTAAATATATTCGGACATTTGCTTTAAAGTTTTGAAAAGTTCACGTTACTATTTAAAGATTATTCCATTTAATGTGATGTAATTTCGTAAATACACGATTTTCTCGTCATGAACAGGAGCCTCCATGACGGGTCTCGCTATTGGCTCCATCAAGGCACGTGACGAAATATCGGAAGTTGTTGTTGTTATTGCCTTTGGGATGCGGCTCTTGGACACATTTGTCCTTGTTTAGATATCCAGTACAGACAAATAAACATACAAAGGGGTGAAAACATAACCTCCTTCACCTTTGGTGGTGGAGGTAAATATATTGTTCAGATGAATGTGGAGAAAAGCAGATCAAATGCAAGTGTTTCAACAACAACAACAACAACAACAAAATCCTCGTCATGAAAATGCCACAGCTTACTTTTTGGCTGTAAATTTAAATGCAAATACCCATGTATTTACGGCTGAATACAAATACAGTAAGACCCCGCTTAAAGTTGCCCCGATTAACGTCGTTTCGTTATAGCGTCATTTGAAATCCATCACCGTCTCCAGTATAAAACATGTTATTCACACATGAATCATGAATGCTTTTAAATTGTATCTCGTAAGTTTTATGTGCACCACACGACCTGAGGGCAAAAGTATCTGCACTGCAAGTCAAATTGATTGTTATCGGTGTCCTCAAGTCATATTTTATAATGAATATGTAAAGCAGTGGAGTCCAACTCTAGGGGCAAGATACACTTTTCATGAATATAACTTTTGGGACACTTAATGATTGGCTTTTAACGAAAACGCTAAATAAAACAGAAGGTGCATAAATACATCAAAGTAAAGCAAACACATCTCAGCGACACGAACGCATCATGCAATGCAAAATTTAAAAAAGATACCGCGTCGCACCATTCAAGTGACGCTGCATCCAGTGTTCTATTTACGTTCATCTTCCGCCACCCCTCGCTGTGTCATAGCATTATCGTGCTTGCATTTTTCTGTTACAAAGTGATTGCATGGTTAAATGTGGCGTCAAAACGCCAAACTAATGTTAATGTTGCATCTGAAAGCAAAGTGTCTCGTAAAAGCTTGACACTGTAGCAAAAAATGCAGGTGATCGGGCCGTGGATATGGCACTTGCTCCAACCACAGTGAGAACGATTTTTAAACTTGCAGACAAAATTAGAGCGAGTGGCCAAAATGTGACGCCTTTGACTGCAACTAAGGTGACAAAATACGACACGTTGTAGAAGCAGTGCGATGGAGCGAATGGAGAGACTGTTGTCCGTGTGGATATGCCCCTGAGCTAGCTGGTTATTATGGAAAAGGCGAAAAGTTTGTTTGAAAAATTAAAACAACAAGAAGGTGACAGGTCGACGGTGGAGAATTTTACAGCGAGCCGAGGTTGGTTCGAGTGCTCTAAGCATCGCACCTGCACAGTGTCAAGATTACTGGCGAGACTGCGAGTGCTGACATGCAGGCAGCGGATGAGTTCTCTAACAACCTGCAGGTGATAACAGAACGCTACAATTACCCCACACAGCTTGTTTCAAACGTAGATAAAACGGGGCTTTTCTGGAAGCGGATGCCATCCCGCACCTTTATTGCAACTGAAGAAAAGAGTGCTTCGGGATTTAAGGCTGTCGAAGAGGGAGGCAATGCAGCAGGAGATTTTAAGTTAAAGCCCTTGCTCGTTTACCATTCTAAAACACCACGGGCAATGAAGGGTTTCTGCAAGACTACGCTGCCTGTTATCTAGCGGTCAAACCGCAAGGCTCGGATGACCAGGGACATTTTTCAGACCTGGTTTGAGTATGATTTTTGTCCAGCAGTGAAAACTTATTGTGAAAAACATAACTTTGAAAAGAAAGCGCTGTTACTGTTAGACAGTGCACCTGGTCACCCAGTCGACCTCGACTCATCATCAACTGGCGTCAAAGTTGAAGTTGTGATTCTTCCTCCAAACACAACTTCTCTCCTCCAGCCGATGGATCAGGGCGCCATCGCAGCATTCAAAGCTTACTACTTGCGACGCACCTTTTCTCAGCTAATCCGTGACACCAATGGCAAAGAAAGCCAATCAATTCGAGGCTTCTGGCAGTCTTTTAACATCATGAAAGCCATTGAAAATATCGCTGAGACCTGGAGAGAAGTCACAGACCACTGCATGAATGGTGTTTGGAGGAAGGTTTGGCCGGAGTGCATAAAGGACTTCATGGGATTCAAACCCGAGCTACCCACACTGCACAATGAAATTGCCAATATGGCCAATGAAGTGGGATTCCATGAAGTCACCGCAGGAGATGTGGAGGAGTTGCTGAACTCTCATGGGGAGAGATTGACCAATGAGGACCTGATAGAGCTCCACCAACAACGGGCTGAAGAAGCAACAGAAGAGGACCAATCAGAGAGGGTTTTAACGTGTACAATTCTTTCAAACATCCTGAATAAAGTAAATGAGGCTCTAGATCTTGCGTATAAAAATGATCCTGACTTGGAGCGCAGCACTGCAGTGAAAATAATGGCATTGAATGCTTTTCATGCGACAATGAGCTCTACAAGGAGAAGAAGAAGATGACCAGACAACTTTCTCTCGACTCATTCTTCAAGAGAAAACAGCCTGAACCTGCACCAGACTCTGACGGTGACACGGATAACCCCACTACCTCCCCCTCCCCCTAGCATCCCCTACCAACCCCGCCGATACCACACCGGAGCAAAGGCATTAAGTGGCATCAACACGACCGACATTAGCTCCGAGATAAGACTAGTTAGTGTTAAATTCACTTTGTTTTTTGTTCATTTATTTATGACCTTTGGAATGTTTTTCAGATGCAGTCGGTATTATTTTAGCAACTATATACTGTATATGAATGACCCTGGTGTTGGCGCAGTGGTTAGGGCAGCGGCTTGGGATCCAAGAGGTCCTGAGTTCAAGCCCCGTTGAGCCACTGAATTAATACACCAGGGGGTTGCTCAGCCTGTCATCCTTCCGAGGTCGGCGAAATGAGTACCAGTATACTGGGCCGGTGTATACCCCGGTTAAAATAGGTGTACCATATCCCTGTGTCGTAAGAGGCGACCAGGGTTGCGTCAGGAAGGGCATCCGGCGTAAAACATGTGCCAAATCACTATGCGGATCATAATGGATGATCCGCTGTGGCGACCCCTAACGGGAGCAGCCGAAAGAAGAAGAAGATACTGTATATGAATCCGCATTATGCTATCGATGATGCGAATGGAAGTTATAATTATAACTATAACGTCGACAGAACGCATCCCCCCGTTAATACATGCAAGTCTATGAGAAAATAAAACCCGCTTAACATCGTTTCGCTTAACTTCGTGTTCTTCTGGAACACATCTACAATGCAAAGTGAGGTATGCCTGTACATTTGCATTTGTGGCCAAGTCTGTGGGGTGGCTTAAATATTTATGACTTCTTTTCTTTACTGGGGGGTGGGGGGCGGGGGTAGGAATAATACATGACTTTAACCAGCGTTGGTGCCAAAGCCACCCAATGCTCGCCTGTTTATACATTTATCGTTTTTAAAAGACGAGTCTAATAATATTTTTTATAAAGCATTGCAGTGAAGTCTGATCCAAATAATTTTAAAACAATATATGTATTTGTATATTGTAATCAGCAAAAAAAGTGTGGTAGATAAAAACATTAGAAAGGAAAAAACTTTAACGTTGATGTGCTCCAAAAAAGTTCAGTTCAAAACAGGTCAAAAATTAAAAAAGAATTGAATTTTTTTTATTTCAACTTCACTCCATCAATTATAATATACCCCAAAGGAACCCCCATGCCAAATATCAGCATCCTAGTACACATATTAAATGAATGGCAAGCTTTTAAATAACTTGCACCAAAAACTTTAACATTTTCATGCTCACGCTGACGCTGACGCTCACGCCGGGGGTATCGCTATAGCTCTCTGTTCTTCGATCAGGCGAGCTAAAAATGATGTATGAATGCTCACGAGGCCTTTAACGCATGCTCTGTGTGTGCGTCTTCAGTGATTCGGTTCTGCTCTCCGGGCACTTTGAACCCACTGTAGCCAACGTTAAATCTGTGATAGTCTTTTTCAGCATAATTTTCAGAATTTAGATGAAAGTGACAATTTCAAAATGGTTAACCATAATTGTTCTGCTACTAAAATACGATAAATATCCGTGGATGAGAGATGTCAAGTTTCAATCATTGCCTGTTAATACAAGCTCGTAGCAGTTGCGGCTATTATGTACGTAGCAATACAACAAGCTAACCCTAACACACACACACACACACACACACACACACACACACACACACACACACACACACACACACACACACACACACACACACACACACACACACACACACACACACACACACACACACACACACACACACACACACACACTTCTCCTTTTACCAATAGATGCAAACATTTAGTACAATTTCTCTTGTTGCCCCAGAACCAAACAAATATGTACTTCGAACAGCACTCTCAGCCAATACAGCTCCCACTGCCACACACGATTAATAGTAAATATCATGATTTTCAACTTACCCTGTGGATTGACAAGCCCCAGATATGAACTTACCATTGGTGTTAAGAAGCAACCAAACCAGATACACTTCCTCCCCCTGGGAGGTCTGCCTGAATGTTGGTAATAAAGGCATCGTCATTCCAATTAAAGACGTCCATTAAATAAATCACCTATGTTCACACAGCAAGGTTAAAAGTTCAATCACCGGTAGCGATGGTAGATGCATTGTCTGGAGCGCACCCATCTCTGAACCTTCGGGCTTTGCATGGTCCATGTCCTCAGGAGTTTGCAGTGGAGGGAGCTGAAGGCTATCAGCTTTTTGAGCGAGATTAGAAAGTTCTCCAACTCATTAATTGTGCAGAGGCACAGCCCTTACTTGCAGGTAAGTTTCCAAGTATTTGTAGAGAAGAGAAAGATAAAGGCACCGTGCTTGAACAGAAGAAGCTTCTGCAAGCATCAGTGTGCATACCAGAAATGGTTGAAACCCTTCAGATCACAATGAATAGTCGTCCTGGGACAGTGAAGAACAAAGTCTCCACACAAAGGCCACAAACTCTCATGGAGCTGGGGGCAAAAGTTGTTGACCAGATGTGCAACTCAATTGACAAGGACAAGTGCTGCCGATTGCTGAATCATTTCATACCTCTGTTGGAGAAGTGCATCTGTCACAATGGCAGTGACAATGAAGAAGTTTTCCATGACAAATATTCTTTGATGAGTAATCAGCAGAACTCACATATACAACAAGTGCATTGTTCATATTTGATAAATAAATCGTTGCTTTATAAACATTGAAATTTCCCATCGCAATTGTAAATGCGTCATTATGTGGGCAACTATACCTGCAAGTTTGAAACACACATGGTGATACTATGATACAAGTACAATAACATTATTATGAGCAGTATATAAATAATTTTAAACGGTATCACCCAAACATGAAATGGCAACGTCATACGGTACCGACCCATGGAATCACACCCCGGTGTTGGACATTTTGAGTTGAAGTTGTAGCTTTCGTGGAAGCGCCGTCGTTTGGGCCGGTTGGATGGAGTCACAATGACAGGCGCGTACGCTGCTCCAGCGTCAGGCGATTCCCTCCCAGGGCTGCTTTTTCTTGGCATCAAGTCAGAAGGGAGCGAAGCAGCAGGCTCCGCTGTGCAAGGTGGGCTATTTTTCACCTCCGTGGGGGGTTTTAGATCTGTGCAACAGATGGACCATTTTTACAAACAAACATGAGACAAATTTTGCTGCAATGCCAAGCAAGTGGTGAAAACACTACAAGCAGATATATTACCAGCATAAATGTTTGGTGGTATTGCAGTCTCATAAAGATGAAATCTTTAAAACCCAATGACGGAATAGAAAATAACAATGATGGATAAAGTATATTTTTTCACTTTCCTCACTCATATTATCAAATGCCTGTTCATCAGAGCTATGGATCGCTACCATATCTCACTTTTGTAAGTGCTCAAATTTTCAAAAATAGGAGCTTGGAGCAATTTCATGCATTATATGAAGCAATTTTCCATGATCAACTGTAATTATATATATATATGTATATATGTATATATATATATATATATATATATATATGTATACATATACATATATATATATATATATACATATATACATATATATACATATATATACATATATATACATATATATACATATATACATATACATATATACACATATATATACATATATACATATACATATATACATACATATATACACATATATATACATATATACATACATATATACATACATATATATATATATATATATATATATATATATATATATATATATATACAAATACATATATAGGATGTCCCAAAAAAATATACAACTTTTAAAATGCTTCGTATGATCCTAAAAAAGCAGTAATTTTGTCACTAATGCTTCATTTCTTGTTGCAGAGACCCTGAAGTTTATTGTGATACCAAGCAAGCACCAGAAAAATGCCAAGACTGACCATACAACAACGGAAGAAAATCCTTGAACTTTGGCACCAGACGAAAAGTGTCATACAGGTGCAACGTCTTTACTCGAGACATTTCGGTATCCATTTGCGCCATGCACCAAACTTTCGGACAATAAAGTGCACCATCGCAAAGTTTGCCAATGTGGGAACCATCTGTGACCTTCACAAGGGTCACAGTGGTCAGAATAGGACAGGTCGGAGTGAAGAAAATGTGGAAATGGTGAGACAGGCGGTTGTTCAGAGTCCAAAAAAATCGATTTGACGACTTTCTGCCGAGACAAACATTCATAAGAGCACCGTTCAGAGGATCCTTCGCCAAGACATTCCTGCCTTTCCATACAAAATTCAAACAGAAACGGTGCGAACTGATTAACAGAAACGCAAACGACTAGACTTTGCAAATTGGTTCTCAGGAAAGTTGGAGGAAGATGCAGACTTCCTCAAAAAACTTCACATGAACGACGAATGCCATGCTCACTTGTCCGGGGAGGTAAACAAGCAAAACTTTCGGTACTGGGGAACTGAAAATCCTGGTAATGCATCAACTGAACTGGTGCCTCGATCTGTTCTCAAAGTCACCATGTGGGTGGCGGTTGGTTGGTATGGGATAATTGGTCCATACCTCTTTGAAGATGACCAGGGACGCACTTGCACGGTAAACCAGAGGAACTATCGCGAAATGATTCGGGAATTCTATCTGCCTGAGCTAGTTATTCAGGCCCGTAGGAGAAACAACCTGATCCAGATGAGAACCCAGTGGTTCCAGCAGGATGGGGCACCGCCCCATACAGCCAGGGAAACAAGGTGTTTTCTCAACCAACATTTTGAGGGCTGCTTTATCTCCCTCTACGAAGACGTTGAGTGGCCACCGTATTCCCCTGACGTTACTCCTCCAGACTTCTTCTTGTGGGGGTATCTCAAGGACAGGATCTACGGAAACCCTCGGCCTCAGAGTCTTGATCAGCTAAAGGAAGACATCCACCGAGAAATCCAGAACATTCCTCAGGAAACTTTTCCCAAAGTGATGGAGAACATGACAACGCGTTTGCAGGCAGTGATCGGACAACGTGGAGCCAACGTCGAACATGTGGTCTTAAAGAAAATAACGATTCGATACCAAAATTTAAATTTAGGTGGCAATTTTGACATTGGTACAATAAACTTAAACCTTTCAGCTTTCTATCCAGCCATATATCTTAAAAAAAAAAATGTTACGACCATCCTCTTTGCAGATGAAAAGTTGTGTATTTTTTTGGGACACCCTGTAAATATATATATATATATATATATATATATATATATATATATATATATATATATATATATATATATGTATATATATATATATATATATATATATATATATATATGTATATATTTATATATATATATATATGTATATATTTATATATATATATATATATATATATGTATATATATATATATATATATATATATATATATATATGTATATATATATGTATATATATATATATATATATATATATATATATATATATGTATGTATATGTGTATATATATATATATATATATATATATATATATGTATGTATATGTGTATATATATATATATATATATATATATATATATATATATATATATATATATATATATATATATATATATATATATATATATATATATATATATATATATATATATATATATATATATATATATATATATATATATATATATATATATATATATATATATATATATATATATATATATATATATATATATATATATATAAATATATATATATATATATATATATATATATATATATTTATATATATATATATATATTGTTGTGGTTACCAAATTCGCAAACCACCATTCAGGTCCCTTAGGTGAGGTATTTCGGTAAGTACATGTGTAGTTAGGCCCAAACCCGTTGTCTAGTGGGAATACATGTCATTTATGCGTGCTGCGACTCTTCAGGATAGCCGTTTTTCTTTTGCTATCTTTATTTTGGACCAACCGCCATGATTACCACCACAATCACAACATCAACCACCAACCACAACGCCGCTTCACCACAACCGCCACGACCTTCCCGTCACACCTCGCAACCGTCGCATCGCCACCGTTCTTGCCCCGCTGTGGGTACCGGTGTTGGACTCGTGCAGGGCGCGCGCCGAACAGCGTGTACAAAATCACGGATTTTGTGCTTCAAAAACGGATCAAAAACGACACACGCCCACTTTTTGCCGTCCAATCGGTGAGCGAGGGGCGAATTGGCCCCGCCCCCAGGGCGATCGATATATGCAAATTTATGGATCAAAAAGCCTTCACGCCCACTTTTTCTCGGGCCAATGGGGAGCGAGGTGAAAGGTCGAAGGGAGGGGGTCAAAGCTGAGAGGGCGAAGCTACGGGGCGGATAAAAGGACCGGGTTCGTCAGTCCAGTAGAGTCGAGAGGCGGAGAGTAGGAGAGTCCAGAGGCGGAGAGTAGGAGAGTCCAGAGGCGGAGAGTAGGAGAGTCCAGTGGGTAAAGGAGAGGCGGAGAGGCGGAGAGGCGGAGAGGCGGAGAGGAGGAGAGGCGGAGAGGCGGAGAGGCGGAGAGGCGGAAACAGAGAGTCAAGACTTCGCGGGCGGTGGAGCTGCTCGTCGTGTGCGTTGGAGTCGGAACGGAGGGGACGGAGCTGTGGAAAGGCGGCGACACCAGACGAGGGGGTGCTCGCGTCGTGCAGGGAGCTGCACCCGAGGGAGGCCGACAGCGCGACCTGGCCGAGGTGGAGACGCTCGTCGCGGGATAATAAAGATCCTCTATACCCCGAGCATCAGCAACCTCCTCCTGTTTCCCCCCGCGCTGAGATAGTGCGACCAAGGGGGCCCCTTTCCCACCCCCTACCAGACACTGTCCGCGAGGCCCGCGGAGTTGAGGCGCCATCGCCGCTCCGCGTCTCATCACCAGACGGGTAGGCGCGACCCGGTCTCGGCCTCAGGCCCGCCTCATCCTTGGGGGTATTCTTTTCCTTGGTTTTAGGTATGTGTTGTCGGCGCCGTCTGTGAGGTAGAATTGTATAAGTGTTGCCGTGTGCTCGGTAGTCGGTATTAGCTCTGCATTGTGTTTTCGCTTTTACATTTGCTTTTTGTGTAAATTGCATTGTGTCTTTTCTGTGTGCTTTTGGTGGAATTGAATGTGTGCTTCCCGTGTGCCGCGAATAAATGTGCTTTATTGTTGAACTGTTTCCCGCTTCGCTTCGTCATTTCTTTCTTTGAATCCTCATCTTGCTTCACGTAAAGGGTTGGTAGTGGGCTGAATACGCCCGATAATTAATCGAACCGTCGAGGTCGATGAATAACACCGCTCGGTTATCCCGATAGTACGGAACGGGTCGCTTAAGTGGCCCGTGTCCGAAGTCGACCTGCGGCGAGGTGCGATCGCCCGGTCTACCCTCCGCGTGGGTACTTAGGTAGGTCGAATTTGGCGAGCAACCCTATCCCACGCGGGGGCTGATTGGCTCGATCGCGGTGAGACCGAAAGGTCCACCCGTGACTGGTTCCCGGCGTTAGTCCGAGAGGGTCACGACTGGATTGTCCGTCCGGTGGGCGACGTGCCGCGATTCGAGTTACGTGGCCGTCAGCACGCCGGCGGGCGCGGAATCCGCAACACTGGTGTCAGGTCGTGCGATACAAATTCATCGCCCTCCTCGCGGCACTGGTATCGGAGAACAGGAAAACGGGCTCTCCTGTCTCCGGCTAAATTCACGGGAATCGGTCCAGGGGTGAGAGAAGCGACCCCCGATTCCCTCCAAATTACGAGCGAGCAAATTAACCCTTTAAGAGAAGCAAGATGGCGTCTCAAGGCGAGCGGGAGCCGGGGGTATTAGAAATGGATGTAGAATGTGTAGAATCCATGGTCCAGGATGGAATCCCCGAGCAGGAAATGTTGATTGTGCAGGAACACGGACTCGCCCAACTGAACCCAGAGCCCGAAATGGGTGCGGCAGCGGCCGCAGTGTATGACACCTCCCCCCCCCTCTCCACCAAAACCCTTCCCCAACCCTTGCCGAAACGGCTCAGCTGAGTGCATCCGACATGGCCCAGCTATGCGCCATGCTGGCGGCAATGAACGAAAAGATGAATGCGAAAATGATCGAAAAAATGGATGCGAATATGAAAAACGAAATGAAAGGAATGAACGAAAAGATGGATGCGAATATACGAAAAATGGATGAAAAGATGGATACAAATACAAACGAAGTGAAAACGACGATGGATGCGAATACACAAAAATTGGATGCGAATACACAGCAAATGAGGGAAGAAATGAAAAAGCTGCGGGGTGAGACGCAGAACATGGGCCGATGCCTGCAGGCGGGCATGAAGGCCGTGACAAAGGAAATAATAATAGTTGAGACAAGGGAGGTAAAGGGTGAAGAGTTGGCAGAGACACGGGAGATGGGAACAATAGAGGAGAGACTGCACGGTGAGGACGGGGTAAGTGACGCACACACACACACACGGAGGTAGTGGAGGACAATGGGGGTGAGCTCGCGGAGCGTGTGGAGACCCAGTGCGAGCACCTGGATGGCCTCCTCCAGGAACAAGGGGAGGGAGTATGCCCCCTTGAGGCGAGTCACGACCAGGTGAGTTCGGTCGTGCTTTGCGAGGTTGAGGGGAGGAGTGCTGTGGACGGGTGCACGGAGAGCTTGGGGGGTGTAGAGGCCCCAGAGACCCTTGTGGGGACACAAATCCCCAGTGTGGTTGTCCCTGTGTGTGTGGTGCAAGGTGTGAGTGCGTCCCCGTGTGTGGAAGCGACCCCGTGTGTGAGTGGTGTGGTGGCGATGGTGCCAGAGTACGTGCTTCCCAGCACGCCGAGTGTGGATGGGGCACCGCGGGTGAGTGCCCCCGCGTGTGTGGGTGAGGCACCGTGTGCGAGTGAGGCCGTGTGTGTGAGTGAAACGGCCAGTATGAGTGAGGCACCACGTGTGAGTGGTGTGGTGGCGAGTGTGCCGGAGTGTGTGCTTCCCAGCACGCTGTGTGTGGATGAGGCACCGCGGGTGAGTGCCCCCGCGTGTGTGAGTGAGGCACGAGTGAATGGAGCACCACGTGTGAGTGGTATGGGTTATGCAAGGGAGACCGTGTGTGTGAGAGAGCGGTATGTGAGGGAGATGTCGGTTGGCATGCGGGAGCACGCAGCCGCGTCTCCCGGTGTGAATGTGATGGAGTGGACTGTGTGCGTCGTAACACGCAGGTATGCGTGTGTGGAATGGAGACGGAGACGGCGACAGAGGAGAGAAAGCCGAGTAGCAGCTGTAGTTGTTCCGGGGACCGTGCCGTGTTCACCCAGCAGTGAGCACGCGGTTCGTGCTGTGCAACGCACGAGACCACCACGTGCTCGCTTGCGAGAGTGAAGTCCCGGTCCGGAAACGCACGCGGTGGATTTGCCGATCCCGCGGACGGACAAAGTTTAGGCAGGTAAATGGATTTGGACCGAACGGGTTCTCCACGCGATCGTGTGTGTTAAGCTCCAACGGGCAAAGCACATGTGTTCGCGTGGGGAACCCCTCGAGACGTGGGGCTTGTGTTTTTTTTTTATGCGCACGGTGACGTCATGGCTGCACGTGGGGTTGGAATGCGGCAGGAGGGGTATCTCTGCCGGATGGAACCGTCCAAAGAGGGACGAGGAACACGTGCAGCTGCATGACGTCACGGGCAGGTGCGCGAGCTCTGAGTTGCCGCGCAGGTGCTGCGCATGGAAAAAGAGAAAAAAAGAAAAAACAAGCCTCACTTTCGGGTGCACAGGATTTCTGGGCAAGGGGTGGAAGACCCCCTTACCCTGGGCACAGGATGGAAACTAGTTAGGGGGAAGGGTTAGCTTAGCTAGACCGGCTCCATGGGGCAGGGGTAAGTCCTCATGGGGCCCGTGGAATGGATTAGAGGGATTGTAGCCAGATTTAGGTTGGGAAAGTTATTTTTTTGATTTTGAGACAGTGACAGACTTGTGAATGTGTAGAGGGGACGTAGTTTAGCTACGTAGTGTTAAAAGGAACGTGCTGTAGTTTAAGGGACGACGTGGGAGCACGAGTTAGTTAGGGGATGTAGTTAGGAGGATGGCAGAGTTCAGTGGTGTGTGTGTTGAAGAGTAGTTGGTGAGTTGTGAGGTGAGTACTTGGCGAGTGAGTGAGGCCAGCGGGTCTGTGTGAGTGGAGCGAATGGGGAATGCATGGTGCGATGAGTGATTGGGGGGAGGAGTGACTCCCGCCCAAGGGACCCCGGGGTCAGTATAAAGTGAGTTAGCTTGGTTAGTCAAATTAACAAAAATGGAGGTTGTTTTGTTGTTGGTGGGAAAGTAGGCTCGAGACCCATTTGGAGGGGTGCAGGAGCCCTGTTGACGGGCTTGGGAGCGTGGCTGCAAAAGGTGAGTATCGCTGAGTGGGTACCGCGGGCACCAGGCTAGTCGGCCGCGGTAGGCCATGGGCCCATGGGGGGCCGGGATAGAGTAGTGGGCACGGGTGCGCCTGCTTGGTGCGGGGGCCCGGGGCGCCATTAGCCGCGTGGGCAGTGTTGTGGGCACGGGTGACCCTCGGAAAGGGGCCCGGGAGGCCGGCCTGCCACGTGTGCGTTTCAGGGGAGGTGCCATGGGGGGCACTCCCCGGTGTTAGGGAGCTGGTAGGCTCGGAGGCAGTGTAGTGCCCGGGGGTGCCATAGCGGGAGAATCGGCAGAGGGTCGTGCCTGCCAAAGGGAGCCACGTGTCCCAGCCAGGAGACCGTGTGAGGGCACGGAGAGAAAATTGGGGGGCGAGGCCCGAAATTGTGAGGACACCAACACAGGCGACGGGAATCTGGGTTGTTAGAACCAATAGTTTAAGCGAGAGGCGCTTGTTGAAAGCCCCGGGGTAGTTTAACAGTTAATGGTTAGGGTAGATTAGGAGATGTACCCCTCCGCACCATCCATCCCCTCGCTGTCGTTGTGGGCTGCTGGACCCACTTTGGTTATAGATCGCCGAACTCTGGGGAGGCCATTCTGAGGCTTGAGTTGGGCCTCGACACAGGACGTTAGCTCTCCCTTATTCCCCTCCGGGAAGGGAACGTAGGGGTTGGGAGTAGGCTAGGTGACAGTATAGGTTAGCCGAACAAGGACGATAAAGGGGGTTAGGGGACGATTTATAGTGGGGGAGTAAAAATAAAAACAACAAAAAAATAAGTTGGGGCTAAATTGGGGTTTGACAAATTAAGGGAGTGGGTATGTACAGTGACAGGCAAAGGCGATAGGTTGGGAGGGAGACAGGTAGGTAGGTCCGAGCCCGCCCTCCAAGTGGCCAGCACCACCGCACTCCCTCCACCAACCTCCACTGAACGGCAAGAGCTGGCCACTTCATCGGCTGGCCGTGTTTTACTTCAAGGCGGAGGCCGGCCAACTTCATCGGCAGCTGTGTGCTGCAAGGCCTGTGCCGGCCAGTTCATCTGCTAGCTGTTTTTTCTTCGAGGCCTGTGCCGGCCAATTCGTCTGCCGGCTGTGTTTGCCTGCAGCGGCCTTCTTCTGCGGGCTGTGTTTGCCTGCTCACCTTTGCCTTGCCATGCCCACTGCCCAGGTTCACCAGCCCCGTTCAATTTTGCTTTGCCCCCCCCCCCTGTTCATTGCCATGTGCGCCAGGATCAAGGCAACAGTTTGCAAGCTGCGAGAACTGCCCTGTTGGCAGCTACAACACGGGCCTGCAGTGGCGGCCCGTGCACCGTGTTTGTGTTCATGCATCCATTCGTTGTGCTCATTGCGTGTGCCACTTGAGCTGGCACGGAGACTGCGTTGTGCAGCCCATGCACCGTTGTGGTTCACTGCGTTCAGTTCAAAAGGGAAGGCCTTGGACTGCGTGTGAGCAGCCAGCCACGTTCCCTGTCACCTGCATTGTTTGAGCCAGAGACTGCATGCGGGCAGCCTGGCTCCCTGCTAACTGCTTTTCTTTTGCAGAGTTCAATGATCCTGGGCCATGGTTTAGTGTAAAATTTGAAAGTTAAGGTTAAGATGTACTGTAAATATGAGTGCGCCCCCGGCATGTCTGTCCTAGCGCCGGCAATTTTATTTAAGTCGTCCGTGTGAGTGAGTTTGTTTAGGTAGTTACGCAGCCCTCAGGTTATTTATTTTGGGGACACGAATACCATGAATGTCGCACTCAGGGATCCGTAGGTAAAATGTACTAGGGGAAAACTACACATGATGGCACACGAAAATTTGACGACTCGGGACGAGTCTGTAAAAAGGGGAGGGGGTAGTGTTGTGGTTACCAAATTCGCAAACCACCATTCAGGTCCCTGAGGTGAGGTATTTCGGTAAGTACATGTGTAGTTAGGCCCAAACCCGTTGTCTAGTGGGAATACATGTCATTTATGCGTGCTGCGACTCTTCAGGATAGCCGTTTTTCTTTTGCTATCTTTATTTTGGACCAACCGCCATGATTACCACCACAATCACAACATCAACCACCAACCACAACGCCGCTTCACCACAACCGCCACGACCTTCCCGTCACACCTCGCAACCGTCGCATCGCCACCGTTCTTGCCCCGCTGTGGGTACCGGTGTTGGACTCGTGCAGGGCGCGCGCCGAACAGCGTGTACAAAATCACGGATTTTGTGCTTCAAAAACGGATCAAAAACGACACACGCCCACTTTTTGCCGTCCAATCGGTGAGGGAGGGACGAATTGGCCCCGCCCCCAGGGCGATCGATATATGCAAATTTATGGATCAAAAAGCCTTCACGCCCACTTTTTCTCGGGCCAATGAGGAGCGAGGTGAAAGGTCGAAGGGAGGGGGTCAAAGCTGAGAGGGCGAAGCTACGGGGCGGATAAAAGGACCGGGTTCGTCAGTCCAGTAGAGTCGAGAGGCGGAGAGTAGGAGAGTCGAGAGGCGGAGAGTAGGAGAGTCCAGAGGCGGAGAGTAGGAGAGTCCAGAGGCGGAGAGTAGGAGAGTCCAGTGGGTAAAGGAGAGGCGGAGAGGCGGAGAGGCGGAGAGGCGGAGAGGCGGAGAGGCGGAAACAGAGAGTCAAGACTTCGCGGGCGGTGGAGCTGCTCGTCGTGTGCGTTGGAGTCGGAACGGAGGGGACGGAGCTGTGGAAAGGCGGCGACACCAGACGAGGGGGTGCTCGCGTCGTGCAGGGAGCTGCACCCGAGGGAGGCCGACAGCGCGACCTGGCCGAGGTGGAGACGCTCGTCGCGGGATAATAAAGATCCTCTATACCCCGAGCATCAGCAACCCCCTCCTGTTTCCCCCCGCGCTGAGATAGTGCGACCAAGGGGGCCCCTTTCCCACCCCCTACCAGACACTGTCCGCGAGGCCCGCGGAGTTGAGGCGCCATCGCCGCTCCGCGTCTCATCACCAGACGGGTAGGCGCGACCCGGTCTCGGCCTCAGGCCCGCCTCATCCTTGGGGGTATTCTTTTCCTTGGTTTTGGGTATGTGTTGTCAGCGCCGTCTGTGAGGTAGAATTGTATAAGTGTTGCCGTGTGCTCGGTAGTCGGTATTAGCTCTGCATTGTGTTTTCGCTTTTACATTTGCTTTTTGTGTAAATTGCATTGTGTCTTTTCTGTGTGCTTTTGGTGGAATTGAATGTGTGCTTCCCGTGTGCCGCGAATAAATGTGCTTTATTGTTGAACTGTTTCCCGCTTCGCTTCGTCATTTCTTTCTTTGAATCCTCATCTTGCTTCACGTAAAGGGTTGGTAGTGGGCTGAATACGCCCGATAATTAATCGAACCGTCGAGGTCGATGAATAACACCGCTCGGTTATCCCGATAGTACGGAACGGGTCGCTTAAGTGGCCCGTGTCCGAAGTCGACCTGCGGCGAGGTGCGATCGCCCGGTCTACCCTCCGCGTGGGTACTTAGGTAGGTCGAATTTGGCGAGCAACCCTATCCCACGCGGGGGCTGATTGGCTCGATCGCGGTGAGACCGAAAGGTCCACCCGTGACTGGTTCCCGGCGTTAGTCCGAGAGGGTCACGACTGGATTGTCCGTCCGGTGGGCGACGTGCCGCGATTCGAGTTACGTGGCCGTCAGCACGCCGGCGGGCGCGGAATCCGCAACAATATATATATATATATATATATATATATATATATATATATATATATATATATATATATATATATATATATATATATATATATATGTTGTTGCAGGCCGGGGGGGTCGGCAGCCAACCGACCGCTCTGAAAGGAGCCGCAAGTCGAGTCGGCCCGACCGATCGCCCGGAATAGAGATCGCCGCCCGGATAACTCCGAGCGACGGGTCCTTGTACAAGAACCGAAATATGCCAATCGGCAGATCACGTGGGGTAGGGTCGATTGCCAATCTTCAATGTACCTAAATACCCATGTGATCCAACTACCGGGGTATTCCACCCTCGAACAGATCTCGTACGGAACAAACCGCCGAGGCGAGCTTGTCCGTGCGCGATTCCTAGCGGTGTAATCGCCGAGAACCGTCGGTCAAAATGTCCCCCTATTATGGCAAACCAACGGCTTTCTAACTCCCAACACACGAAATGTTCAGTCAATGAGGGAATGGACGAAACGAGCAGGTTTACATTTACACAAGGACATTTATTATAATGAAACACGTATGCAATTAAATAAGGCAAAACACGTATGCAATTATACAAGCAACAAAAGAACTACAACCTTCTATAAGCAATTATTAATGTACAGTCACTTACACAGTTTTACTTACGGGACTCGGCGCCACAAACATTCATTCGAAAGAAAAAGCAGGAAAAAGACCCCATCAAAGGCAATGGGGTCAGACTGGACCTCTTGGGTCTTTATATTATGGCGTGGGACTTGGCAGACCGAACGAGTCTCACGAGACCGTTGCAGGTTACCTACACTCTCGTGGTGTCTGGCTTGGGCGACCCACGATGCTCCTTCCCCACGGCAGCGAGCGTAGCCGCGGTCGAGCTCGGGCCTTCCGTGTGGCAGGCGAGCTCTCTCCGGCTCTCTCCACACGAACGCGCGGTTTGCGCGACACAGCAGTCAAGGCTGCGCCTCCAGCTCGAGTCTCCGCGCCGCCCGGACTTCCATGCAGCTCCTTGGCTTCTGGGTTCCTCCCGACTCCCCCAACTGCCGAAGCAAAAAGCTTACTCCTCCCACGGGACTCAGCACACGAACTCTGCCACGGGACTTCCACGAACTCTTTCCACGAACTCTTTTTAACTCTCTTGGGACAAAGAAAAGATGTCCTCTTTATCCTTTTCACCCCCTCCCCCGCACCCGGCGTGACTTATGCCCTCGTGATCCACCCCCCCCGCCCGCTCAACCACGGGTGGGAGGGAGTTGTTGACGTCACGGGATGGCAGGGTTCTTCTTCCTCTTTGCAGAAGAGGGGGAGGGACGTCTCCATTGTTTCATTCCCTAACTATTAAATCGACCCGCAGCGCATCTTATCGATTTCAAAACATTTAAACAATGGAAGGTGAGCGATCTAGGGAACATGCACTTATCGACGTAGCTGACTAAGGGAACCTGTATGTTGTGTGCGATTGAATTCCAAATTTGTAACAATATATATATATATATATATATATATATATATATATATATATATATATATATATATATATATATATATATATATATATATATATATTGTTGTGGTTACCAAATTCGCAAACCACCATTCAGGTCCCTTAGGTGAGGTATCTCGGCAAGTACATGTGTAGTTAGGCCCAAACCCGTTGTCTAGTGGGAATACATGTCATATATGCGTGCTGCGACTCTTCAGGATAGCCGTTTTTCTTTTACTATCTTTATTTTGGACCAACCGCCATGATTACCACCACAACCACAACATCAACCACCAACCACAACGCCGCTTCACCACAACCGCCACGACCTTCCCGTCACACCTCGCAACCGTAGCATCGCCACCGTTCTTGCCCCGCTGTGGGTACCGGTGTTGGACTCGTGCAGGGCGCACATTGAACAGCGTGTACAAAATCACGGATTTTGTGCTTCAAAAACGACACACGCCCACTTTTTGCCGTCCAATCGGTGAGCGAGGGGCGATTTGGCCCCGCCTCCAGAACGATCGATATATGCAAATTTGTGGATCAAAAAGCCTTCACGCCCACTTTTTCTCGGGCCAATGGGGAGCGAGGTGAAAGGTCAAAGGGAGGGGGTCAAAGGCAAAGCTACGGGGGGATAAAAGGACCGTGTTCGTCAGTCAGAGCCGTGTGGAAGTCTGGAGCCCGAAGCCTGCAGTAGCTGGAGAAGCTGAAGAGAGTCGAGAAGGGAGGAGAGTCCAAAGAAGAGTCCAGAGGCGGAGAGGCGGCAGCGGCGAAGGCAGACGAGGGGGTGCTCGCGTCGGTGCCGGGAGCTGCACGCCCGAGGGAGGCCGGCAGCGCGACCTGGCCGAGGTGGAGACGCACACCAGGGATAATAAAGATCCTCTATACCCCGAGCATCAGCAACCCCCTCCTGTTTCCCCCCGCGCTGAGATAGTGCGACCAAGGGGGCCCCGTTCCCACCCCCTACCAGACACCGTCCACGAGGCCCGCGGGTTGCGGCGCCATCGCCGCTCCGCGTCTCATCACCAGACGGGTAGGCGCGACCCGGTCTCGGCCTCAGGCCCGCCTCATTCTTGGGGATATTCTTTTCCTTGGTTTTGGGTATGTGTTGTCGGCGCCGTCTGCGAGGTAGAATTGTATAAGTGTTGCCGTGTGCTCGGTAGTCGGTATTAGCTCTGCATTGTTTTCGCTTTTATATTTGCTTTTTGTGTAAATGGAATTGTGTTTTTCTATGTGCTTTTGGTGGAATTGAATGAGTGTGCTTCCCGTGTGCCGCGAATAAATGTGCTTTGTGTTGAACTGTTTCCCGCTTCGCTTCGTCTTTTCTCCCATTGAATCCTCATCTTGCTTCACGTAAAGGGTTGGTAGTGGGCTGAATACGCCCGATAATTAATCGAACCGTCGAGGTCGACGATAACACCGCTCGGTTATTCTGATAGTACGGAACGGGTCGCTTAAGTGGCCCGTGTCCGAAGTCGACCTGCGGCGAGGTGCGATCGCCCGGTCTACCCTCCGCGTGGGTACTTAGGTAGGTCGAATTTGGCGAGCAACCCTATCCCACGCGGGGGCTGATTGGCTCGATCGCGGTGAGACCGAAAGGTCCACCCGTGACTGGTTCCGGGCGTTAGTCCGAGAGGGTCACGACTGGATTGTCCGTCCGGTGGGCGACGTGCCGCGATTCGAGTTACGTGGCCGTCAGCACGCCGGCGGGCGCGGAATCCGCAACACTGGTGTCAGGTCGTGCGATACAAATTCATCGCCCTCCTCGCGGCACTGGTATTGGAGAGCGGGACAACAGGCTCTCCTGTCTCCAGCGAAATTCACGGGAATCGGTCCAGGGGTGAGAGAAGCGACCCCCGATTCCCTCCAAATTACGAGCGAGCAAATTAACCCTTCACGAGAAGCAAGATGGCGTCTCAAGGCGAGCGGGAGCCGGGGGTATTAGAAATGTATATGTGTAGTAATGTAGAATCCATGGTCCAGGATGGAATCCCCGAGCAGGAAATGTTGATTGTGCAGGAGCACGGACTCGCCCAACTGAACCCAGGGCCCGAGGTGGGTGCGGCAGCGGCCGCGGTGTATGACACCTCCCCCCCCCCTCTCCACCAAGACCCTTCCCCAACCCCTGCCGAAACGGCTCACTTGAGTGCATCCGACATGGCCCAGCTATTCACCATGCTGGCACAAATGAATGCGAAAATAAAAAGCATGAACGAAAAGATCGATGCTAGTACACAGCAATTGAAGGAAGAAACGAAAAAGCTGCGGGGTGAGACGCAGAACATGGGCCGATGCCAGCAGGCGGGCATGAAGGCCGTGACAAAGGAAATAATAATAGTTGAGACAAGGGAGGTAAAGGGTGAAGAGGTGACAGAGTTGGCAGAGACACGGGAGACAGAAAAAATAGAGGAGAGACTACACGATGAAGACGGGGTAAGTGACGCACACACACACACAGAGGTAGTGGAGGATAATGGGGGTGAGCTGGCGGACTGGGTGGAGACCCAGTGCGAGCACCTGGATGGCCTCCTCCAGGAACAAGGGGAGGGAGTATGCCCCCTTGAGGCGAATCACGACCAGGTGAGTTCGGTCGTGCTTTGCGAGGTTGAGAGGACGGGTGCTGTGGACGGGTGCACGGCGAGCTTGGGGGGTATAGAGGCCCCGGAGACCCTTGTGGGGACACAAGTCCCCAGTGTGGTTGTCCCTGTGTGTGTGGTGCAAGGCGTGAGTGCGTCCCCGTGTGTGGAAGCGACCCCGTGTGTGAGTGGTGTGGTGGCGATGGTGCCGGAGTGCGTGCTTCCCAGCACGCCGTGTGTGGATGAGGCACCGTGTGTGGAAGAGGCCGTGTGTGTGAGTGAAACGGCCAGTGTGGATGAGGAACCGCGGTTGAGTGCCCCCGCGTGTGTGGGTGAGGCACCGTGTGTGAGTGAGGCCGTGTGTGTGGATGAAACGGCCAGTGTGAGTGAGGCACCGCGGTTGAGTTCCCCCGCGTGTGTGAGTGAGGGACGGTGTGTGGATGAGGCACCGCGGTTGAGTTCCCCCGCGTGTGTGAGTGAGGCACGAGTGAATGGAGCACCACGTGTGAGTGGTATGGGTTATGCAAGGGAGACCGTGTGTGTGAGAGAGTGGTATGTGAGGGAGATGTCGGTTGGTATGCGGGAGCACGCAGCCGCGTCTCCCGGTGTGAATGTGATGGAGTGGACTGTGTGCGTCGTAACACGCAGGTGTGCGTGGGTCGAATGGCGACGACGACGGCGACATGTAAAGAAAGAAAGCCGAGTAGCGGCTGTAGTTGTTTCGCGGACCGTGCCGGGTTCACCCAGCAGTGAGCACGAGGTTCGTGCTGTGCAACGCACGAGACCACCACGTGCTCGCTTGCGAGAGTGAAGTCCCGGTCCGGAAACGCACGCGGTGGATTTGCCGATCCCGCGGACGGACAAAGTTTAGGCAGGTAAATGGATTTGGACCGGACGGGTTCTCCACGCGATCATGTGTGTTAAGCTCCAACGGGCAAAGCACATGTGTTCGCGTGGGGAACCCCTCGAGACGTGGGGCTTGTTTTTTTTTGCGCACGGTGACGTCATGGCTGCACGTGTGGTTGGAATCCGGCAGGAGTGGTATCTCTGCCGGATGGTACCATCCAAGGAGGGACGAGGAACACGTGCAGCTGCATGACGTCACGGGCAGGTGCAAAGTGCGCGAGCTCTGAGTTGCCGCGCAGGTGCTGCGCATAAAAAAAAAAAGCAAGCCTCACTTTCGGGTGTACAGGATTCCTGGGCAAGGGGTGGAAGACCCCCTTACCTGGGCACAGGATGAAAACTAGTTAGGGGGAAGGGTTAGCTTAGTTAGACCGACTTCATGGGGCAGGGGTAAGTCCTCATGGAGTCCGTGGAATGGATTAGTTTGAGAGATTTAGCCAGATTTAGGTTGGGAAATAAAATGATTGATTTGAGGACATGGACAGACTTGTGGATGTGTAGAGGGGACGTAGCTTAGCTACGTAGTGTTAAAAGGAACGTGCTACTAGTTTAAGGGACGACGTGGGAGCACGAGTTAGTTAGGGGAGGTAGTTAGAAGGATGGCAGAGTTCAGCGGTGAGTGTGTTGAAGAGTAGGAGAGTTGTGAGGTGAGTACATGGTGAGTGAGTGAGGCCAGCGGGTCTGTGTGTATGGAGTGAATGGGGAATGCATGGTGCGATGAGTGATTGGGGGGAGGAGTGACTCCCACCCAAGGGACCCCGGGGTCAGTGTAGAGTGAGTTAGCTGGGTTAGTCAAATTGAAAAATGGAGGTCGTTTTGTTGTTGGTGGGAAAGTAGGCTCGAGACCCATTTGGAGGGGTGCAGGAGCCCTGTTGACGGGCTTGGGAGCGTGGCTGCGAAAGGTGAGTATCGCTGAGTGGGTACCCCGGGCACCAGGCTAGTCGGCCGCGGTAGGCCATGGGCCCATGGGGGGCCGGGATAGAGTAGTGGGCACGGGTGCGCCTGCTTGGTGCGGGGGCCCGGGGCGCCATTAGCCGCGTGGGCAGTGTTGTGGGCACGGGTGACCCTCGGAAAGGGGCCCGGGAGGCCGGCCTGCCACGTGTGCGTTTCAGGGGAGGTGCCATGGGGGGCACTCCCCGGTGTTAGGGAGCTGGTAGGCTCGGAGGCAGTGTAGTGCCCGGGGGTGCCATAGCGGGAGAATCGGCAGAGGGTCGTGCCTGCCAAAGGGAGCCACGTGTCCCAGCCAGGAGACCGTGTGAGGGCACGGAGAGAAAATTGGGGGGCGAGGCCCGAAATTGTGAGGACACCAACACAGGCGACGGGAATCTGGGTTGTTAGAACCAATAGTTTAAGCGAGAGGCGCTTGTTGAAAGCCCCGGGGTAGTTTAACGCTTAAATGGTTAGGGTAGATTAGGAGATGTACCCCTCCGCACCATCCATCCCCTTGCTCTCGTTGTGGGCCGCTGGACCCACTTTGGGTTAGATCACCGAACTCTGGGGAGGCCATTCTGAGGCTTCGTTGGGCCTCGACACAGGACGCTAGCTCTCCCTTATTCCCCTCCGGGAAGGGAACGTAGGGGTTGGGAGTAGGCTAGGTGACAGGATAGGTTAGCCGAACAAAGACGATAAAGGGGGTTAGGGGACGATTTATAGTGGGGAAGTAAAAATAAAAACAATAAAAAAATAAGTTGGGGCTAAATTGGGGTTTGACAAATTAAGGGAGTGGGTATGTACAGTGACAGGCAAAGGCGATAGGTGGGAGGGAGACAGGTAGGTAGGTCCGAGCCCGCCTTCCGAGTGGCCAGCACCACCGCACTCCCTCCACCAACCTCCACTGAACGGCAAAGGCTGGCCAACTTCAAGGCTGGCCGTGTTTTGCTGCAAGGCAGAGGCCGGCTAACTTCATCGGCAGCTGTTGTTGTGCTGCAAGGCCTGTACCGGCCAGTTCATCTGCTGGCTGTTTTCTTCAAGGCCTGTGCCGGCCAATTCATCTGCGGGCTGTGTTTGCCTGCAGCGGCCTTCTTCTGCGGGCTGTGTTTGCCTGCTGCCTTTGCCATGCCATGCCCACTGCCCATGTTCACCAGCCCCCGTTCAATTTTTGCTTTGCCCCCCCCCTGTTCATTTCCATGTGCGCCAGGATCAAGGCAACAGTTTGCAAGCTGCAAGAACTGCCCTGTTGGCAGCTACAACACGGGCCTGCAGTGGCGGCCCGTGCACCGTGTTTGTGTTCATGCATCCATTCGTTGTGCTCATTGCGTGTGCCACTTGAGCTGGCACGGAGACTGCGTTTGTGCAGCCCATGCACCGTTGTGGTTCACTGCGTTCAGTTCAAAAGGGAAGGCCTTGGACTGCGTGTGAGCAGCCAGCCACGTTCCCTGTCACCTGCATTGTTTTGAGCCGGAGACTGCATGCGGGCAGCCTGGCTCCCTGCTAACTGCTTTTCTTTTGCAGAGTTCAATGATCCTGGGCCATGGTTTAGTGTAAAATTTGTAAGTTAAGGTTAAGATGTACTGTAAATATGAGTGCGCCCCCGGCATGTATGTCTTAGCGCCGGCAATTTTATTTAAGTCGTCCGTGTGAGTGAGTTTGTTTAGATAGTTACGCAGCCCTCAGGTTATTTATTTTGGGGACACGAATACCATGAATGTCGCACTCAGGGATCCGTAGGTAAAATGTACTCAGGAAAACTACACATGATGGCACACGAAAATTTGACGACTCGGGACGAGTCTGTAAAAAGGGGAGGGGGTAGTGTTGTGGTTACCAAATTCGCAAACCACCATTCAGGTCCCTTAGGTGAGGTATCTCGGCAAGTACATGTGTAGTTAGGCCCAAACCCGTTGTCTAGTGGGAATACATGTCATATATGCGTGCTGCGACTCTTCAGGATAGCCGTTTTTCTTTTACTATCTTTATTTTGGACCAACCGCCATGATTACCACCACAACCACAACATCAACCACCAACCACAACGCCGCTTCACCACAACCGCCACGACCTTCCCGTCACACCTCGCAACCGTAGCATCGCCACCGTTCTTGCCCCGCTGTGGGTACCGGTGTTGAACTCGTGCAGGGCGCACGTTGAACAGCGTGTACAAAATCACGGATTTTGTGCTTCAAAAACGACACACGCCCACTTTTTGCCGTCCAATCGGTGAGCGAGGGGCGATTTGGCCCCGCCTCCAGAACGATCGATATATGCAAATTTGTGGATCAAAAAGCCTTCACGCCCACTTTTTCTCGGGCCAATGGGGAGCGAGGTGAAAGGTCAAAGGGAGGGGGTCAAAGGCAAAGCTACGGGGGGATAAAAGGACCGTGTTCGTCAGTCAGAGCCGTGTGGAAGTCTGGAGCCCGAAGCCTGCAGTAGCTGGAGAAGCTGAAGAGAGTCGAGAAGGGAGGAGAGTCCAAAGAAGAGTCCAGAGGCGGAGAGGCGGCAGCGGCGAAGGCAGACGAGGGGGTGCTCGCGTCGGTGCCGGGAGCTGCACGCCCGAGGGAGGCCGGCAGCGCGACCTGGCCGAGGTGGAGACGCACACCAGGGATAATAAAGATCCTCTATACCCCGAGCATCAGCAACCCCCTCCTGTTTCCCCCCGCGCTGAGATAGTGCGACCAAGGGGGCCCCGTTCCCACCCCCTACCAGACACCGTCCACGAGGCCCGCGGGTTGCGGCGCCATCGCCGCTCCGCGTCTCATCACCAGACGGGTAGGCGCGACCCGGTCTCGGCCTCAGGCCCGCCTCATTCTTGGGGATATTCTTTTCCTTGGTTTTGGGTATGTGTTGTCGGCGCCGTCTGTGAGGTAGAATTGTATAAGTGTTGCCGTGTGCTCGGTAGTCGGTATTAGCTCTGCATTGTTTTCGCTTTTATATTTGCTTTTTGTGTAAATGGAATTGTGTTTTTCTATGTGCTTTTGGTGGAATTGAATGAGTGTGCTTCCCGTGTGCCGCGAATAAATGTGCTTTGTGTTGAACTGTTTCCCGCTTCGCTTCGTCTTTTCCCCCATTGAATCCTCATCTTGCTTCACGTAAAGGGTTGGTAGTGGGCTGAATACGCCCGATAATTAATCGAACCGTCGAGGTCGACGATAACACCGCTCGGTTATTCTGATAGTACGGAACGGGTCGCTTAAGTGGCCCGTGTCCGAAGTCGACCTGCGGCGAGGTGCGATCGCCCGGTCTACCCTCCGCGTGGGTACTTAGGTAGGTCGAATTTGGCGAGCAACCCTATCCCACGCGGGGGCTGATTGGCTCGATCGCGGTGAGACCGAAAGGTCCACCCGTGACTGGTTCCCGGCGTTAGTCCGAGAGGGTCACGACTGGATTGTCCGTCCGGTGGGCGACGTGCCGCGATTCGAGTTACGTGGCCGTCAGCACGCCGGCGGGCGCGAAAACCGCAACAATATATATATATATATATATATATATATATATATATATATATATATATATATATATATATATATATATACATATATACAAAGGTCCGTCAAAAAGTAATGAGACTGACTCCACAGAAATTTTATTCCAAAAAAATATATTGAAATCGCAACTTGTCCCCTTCAAAATAGTTTCCCTCCAGTCTCACACACTTGTCCATCCTCTTCTTCCACGCTTCGATGCACCCCTGGAAGGTTTCTTATAGAATCCTCCGGAACTCCGTCGTCATGGCCCTTTTGATGGCCTCCAAATCAGAAAATCGGGTCCCCTTGATAACCCCCTTGAGCTTGGGGAACAGGAAAAAATCACAAGGAGCCAAGTCTGGCGAATACGGGAGGTGCTCGAGAGTTGGTATGTTCCTCTCCGCCAGAAACTGTCGGATGCTCAGGGCACTGTGAGCAGGGGCATTGACATGGTGGAGCACCCAGGCATTGTTCTCCCACAGATCCTTCCTCTTGTCCCGGAATAATCTCATGAGGCGCCAGAGGATCTCCTTGTACACGTATTGATTCACTGTTTGACCCTGTGGTAGAAACTCGAAGTGGACGATGCCCTTGATGTCAAAAAAACGCGATGAGCATCACCTTGACCTTTGACTGCAACATCCTTGCTTTCTTTGTTCTTGGTGATGCCCGACTTTTCCACTGACGACTCTGCCGTTTGGTCTCGGGATCGTACTCGAATATCCACAATTCATCGCCAGTAATGACTCTCCCGAGCAGGTCTGGATCGTCCTCGAGGCACTCGATAATGTCTTGACAGACAGTGACTCTTTGCTGTTTCTGGTCCTTGGACAACAGCTTGGGGACCATCTTTGCACACACCTTGCACATTGAGATTTTCAGTGATGATGCTCCAGACAGTGTCTTTGTTGATGGAAAGTTCCTCAGCAATCATCCGCATCGTGAGTCCATGATCTGCACGCACCATCTGCTTCACACGCTCGATGTTGTCCCCCGTTCTGCTCGTTGAAGGTTTCTTAGACCGTGGATCATCTTCAACCTCCTCCCGTCCCTCTTTGAATCTCTTGTGCCATTCAAATGCATGTGCACATGAAATCGTTTCTTCCCCGTAGACTGGCTGCAGCATTGCGAAGGATTCGGAAGGTGTTTTGCCAAGCTTGGCAAGAAACTTCAGATTGGCTCTCTGCTCACGACTCATAGCGGGACGACTCGGACGAGACAACGTGTAAAGCACGACCTGTAAAAAATCACACAATGAGCACAGTCAATCATCACCAATCATTTATATTGCTGGAATGTTGTGAAAGACTGTGACGCAACCCGTTCATTCAAGTTGTGTAAGTGGAGCACACAGCAGGCTCAGTCCCGTTACTTTTTAGACGGACCTCGTACAATGGGAAGAACAAGTATTTGATACACTGCCGATTTTGCAGGTTTTCCCACTTACAAAGCACGTAGAGGTCTGTAATTTTTATATCATAAGTACACTTCAACTGTGAAAGCCGGAATCTAAAACAAAAATCCTGAAAATCACATTGTATGATTTTTAAATAATTAATTTGCATTTTATTGCATGAAATAAGTATTTGATCACCTACCAACCAGTAAGAATTCCAGCTCTCACAGACCTGTTAGTTTTGTCTGTAAGAACCCTCCCATTCTCCACTCATTACCTGTATTAACTGCACCTGTTTGAACTCGTTATCTGCATAAAAGACAGCTGTCCACACTCAATCAATCAGACTCCAACCTCTCCACAATGGCCAAAACTAGAGAGCTGTCTCAGGACATCAGGGACAAAATTGTAGACTTGCACAAGGCTGGGATGGGCTACAGGACAATAGGCAAGCAGCTTGGTGAGAAGGCAACAACTGTTGGCGCAATTATTAGAAAATGGAAGAAGTTCAAGATAACAGTCAATCTCCCTCGGTCTGGGGCTCCATGGAAGATCTCACCTCGTGGAGCCTCATTGATCATGAGAAAGGTGAGGGATCAGCCCAGAACTACACGGCAGGACCTGGTCAATGACGTGAAGAGAGTTGGGACCACAGTATCAAAGAAAACCAGAAGTAACACACTACGCCGTCATGGATTAAAATCCTGCAGCGCACGCAAGGTCCCTCTGCTCAAGCCAGCGCATGTCCAGGCCCGTCTGAAGTTTGCCAATGACCATCTGGATGATCCAGAGGAGGAATGGGAGAAGGTCATGTGGTCTGATGAGACCAAAATAGAGCTTTTTGGTTTAAACTCCACTCGCCGTGTTTGGAGGAAGAAGAAGGATGAGTACAACCCCAAGAACACCATCCCAACCGTGAAGTATGGAGGTGGAAACATCATTCTTTGGGGATGCTTTTCTGCAAAGGGGACAGGACGACTGCACCGTATTGAGGGGAGGATGGATGGGGCCATGTATCGCGAGATCTTGGCCAACAACCTCCTTCGCTCAACAAGAGCATTGAAGAATGGGCGTGGCTGGGTCTTCCAGCATGACAACGACCCGAAACACACAGCCAGGGAAACTAACGAGTAGCTCCGTAAGAAGCATCTCAAGGTCCTGGAGTGGCCTAGCCAGTCTCCAGACCTGAACCCAATTGAAAATCTTTGGAGGGAGCTGAAAGTCTGTGTTGCCCAGCGACAGCCCTGAAACCTGAAGGATCTGGAGAAGATCTGTATGGAGGAGTGGGCCAAAATCCCTGCTGCAGTCTGTGCAAACCTGGTTAAAAACTACAGGAAACGTCTGATCTCTGTAATCACAAACAAAGGTTTCTGTACCAAATATTAAGTTCTGCTTTTCTGATGTATCAAATACTTATTTCATGCAATAAAATACAAATGAATTATTTAAAAATCATACAATGTGATTTTCAGGATTTTTGTTTTAGATTCCATCTTTCACAGTTGAAGTGTACCTATGATAAAAATTACAGACCTCTACATGCTTTGTTCGTGGGAAAACCTGCAAAATCGGCAGTGTATCAAATACTTGTTCTCCCCACTGTATATGTATATGTGTATGTGTATGTGTATATCTATATATGTATATATGTATGTATGTATGTATGTATGTATGTACTGTACGTATCTTCTTCTTCTTTCGGCTGCTCCCGTTCGGGGTCGCCACAGCGGATCATCCGTTATTATCCGCATAATGATTTGGCACAGGTTTTATGCCGGATGCCCTTCCTGACGCAACCTTGGTCGCCACTTACGACACAGGGATATGGTACACCCTATTCTAACCGGGGCATACACCGGGCCCAGTACACTGGTACTCACTTCGCCAACCTCGGAAGGATGACAGGCTGAGTCAACGTCCTGGTGTATTAATTCAGTGGCCCAACGGGGCTTGAACTCAGGACCTTTTGGATCCCAAGCCAGGACCATACATATATGTGTGTGTGTGTGTGTGTATATGTATATATATATATATATATATATATATATATATATATATATATATATATATATATATATATATATATATATATATATATATATATATATATACACACACATACATACACACATACATACACACATACACACACACAATAGCCTGGTGTTGGCGCAGTGGTTAGGGCAGCGGCTTGGGATCCAAAAGGTCCTGAGTTCAAGCCCCGTTGGGCCACTGAATTAATACACCAGGGGGTTGACTCAGCCTGTCATCCTTCCGAGGTCGGCGAAATGAGTACCAGTGTACTGGGCCGGTGTATACCCTGGTTAAAATAGGTGTACCATATCCCTGTGTCGTAAGAGGCGACCAGGGTTGCGTCAGGAAGGGCATCCGGCATAAAACATGTGCCAAATCACAATGCGGATCATACGGATGATCCGCTGTGGCGATCCCGAACGGGAGCAGCCGAAAGAAGAAGATATGTATTCACACACTTTCCCACAGACTAAAGTATATCATCAATATTATTTAGGCTTTGAGGCTCGTATAATCGTCTGGATTAAAAAAAGTGTCAAAATCTGAGGTGAAATCTTATAATTTAAAAAAATAACGAGTCTTATAACAAAGCCTATATACCTATTTAGTTTAAGCAAGCAAGACTATGTTCCCTCCTCCACATATACATGAAAAATGCGAAATTTCCAAAGCATTAAACTTATCTTTTTCTATTGTTTGGAGAATTATATTGAATGAACAAAAGATTGAGGAATGTGCCAAAATTAACCTGCTTCGTTGAGCTGGATGATTTCATGCATTCACTGCTTGACATCACTGAGCATTTCCATACTTCTGTTGGAGGACTGCTTATCCATAGCATCTGCCAGATCTGTGTCTATATTTTTGGAGGTTGCAAGGAAACTACAAGGAATCAAAGTAAATCTGGTGAAAAACTGATGTTTTACAATAAAGTTATAACGTTTGTGCAGACCGCGAACCGATGTACCACATGACACATACACAGATGGGCAGGCAACGTGGCGGATTATCAGCAATGTTAACTTCAGGGGCGATTAAACTTTGCGATGTCTCCAGGTTTCTTCTACGTTAAACAGCAACTCTTTTGTGGATAAAGTCATGATTTGAACAAATTCATCCAGGGCCACCATCCAGGGAGAGAGGTCCACGCCCCGCCATCCAGGGCGAGAGGTCCGCGCCCCGCCATCCAGGGTGAGAGGTCCGTGCACCGCCATCCAAGGTGAGAGGTCCGTGCCCCGCCATCCAGGGTGAGAGGTCCGCGCCCCGCCATCCAGGGCGAGAGGTCCGCACCCCGCAATCCAGGGCGAGAAGTCCGCGCCCTGCCATCTAGGGTGAGTGGTCCTCTCCCTGCCATCCTGGGCGGGTTGTCACGGTAAAGGTGCGCAAGTGGGGCGGGGTGAATTTGGGGAGAGTCTGTGCCGCCGAGACAGACCGCCTATAAAAAGAGGGAGAGGTCCGTTCTTGGTGGGTCGAGAGTGGTGAGTAGCGAGCGACGCGCGCGCAGGTCAGGTGACAATGAGTGAAGCACGGGTCAGTCGACAACGAGTGAGGCACCGGTCAATCGACAATGAGTGAGGCACGGGTCAGTCGACAACGAGTGAAGCACAGGTCAGTCGAAAACGAGTGAGGCACCGGTCAGTCGACAACGAGTGAGGCACAGGTCAGTCGACAACGAGTGAGGCACCGGTCAGTCGACAACGAGTGAGGCACGGGTCAGTCGACAACGAGTCAGTTTGTCAGTCAGTTGGCGATAGCTGGTTGTGGTTCTGACAGCTTTGAGAACGTTTCGTCAGTTCCAGTCAGATGGCTGTTTTCATCGTTCCCGTCAGATAGTTTGCTTCATCCGTGCCAGTCAGGCGGCGGTTTCGTCAGTTCCAGTCAGACGGTCGCTCTTGGCGAACCTGTTTCTTTGGGGTGACGTCGACTGGCATTCAGGCTTGCTGGCAAGTGGGTGCTGGCGACAGACAAGGCACGCTCACACATTTCAGGACGTTTTTGCTTGACGGACGACTTCTCTTTGGTGAGCGAGACAATTCTTCCCCCCCCCCCCCCCACGAATGATTTGCTGGGTGCCCTTGTCTGTGTTTAATTGTTTCGTAAGTCATTCCCCAATAAGCATCTACTCTTTGTCTCTTTTCCTATCATTTTGATTGATCTTGCCGGATTAATTATTTATTTGCTTGCGATCATTTTGATTGATTTGAAATTTATTTATTTTACCTTACGGAAATAAAGTTCTTTTTATTTATTTATTTTCTTATTAATAAATTCATTGTTGATGTTCCAACCTGTCCGTGCTTGTCCTTTCCTTCCATTGATCCAGCATTGTCCGAACCTAGATATACTGGGAGGTAATTACCACACGACTTGACCAATAATAGTTGGCACGCACCAGCGGATAAACGCTCGGCCGCCCTAATTAAGATCTAATCAAGATAAGATTGCTGCTTTGCCGAGGGTGCACTCACCATTCATGTAACCACGCAACCTCTAGATAAAAGGCATAATTAGACGGTGGACATTGGAACTCGTGGTTAACTGGGTGGCACTCATGGTTCTAAAGCAACCCACCGTACCACAAAGTTAATTGTGAGCGGTGGCCCCAAGTCCGGCTCTTCTGACGACAAACGGGGATTAAACCCACTGATTAAACAAACTGGTGTCTTTTTTATATGTGGCCGTGGCCGTAACCACATATATATATATATATATATATATATATATATATATATATATATATATATATATATATATATATATATATATATATATATATATATATATATATATATATATATATTGTTGCGGTTCTGGAAACCACATCCCTCTAACACCAATAGCAGCCAACATACAGTCGTCCCCAGTCAGTTATTTCATTAATGTACGTTCAGATAGTCCCTTCCTTCTTGTTTAAAGGGACAAATGGGACAGTGCGTTGTGTAAACTTCATAGCTAGGTCTGATTAAATCTCTACACTCATTCCTATTTTTTTTCCTACTCTTATTCCTGAGGTAAATCCCAGCCACGTGCACCCTTCTTTGTAAGATGGGTCCTCAGCAAAGGCCAAGCAGGCATTACACCAGACATCCCTCTGCAGAAATCACAGCCTGCCAAATGCACATGCAGCGGTAATTTCTACCCATTGGACAGAAAGAGCACCCAACACGACACCCAGGCTGCACGGAACACGTACCAAGGAAATGGAATAAACGGCACCCAATATGCTGGCAACTTGCAAAGCGCACGTGGCCACGCCCTTTCCAAATCCCCATATAATAACTATATCTATCTCCTTCCAATCCGAATCCCTATTTAATACTTGTGTCTGTCCTCTCTTCCAATCTTTCCCCTGAATTCATGACACGGATCAGGGCGGCGGGCCCACGCACAATGGCATTCATCGGTGGTTTATCATCACACTGTACGGGGCATGCTCAATGTTGGGCGGACCCACACGCTGGCCACGTGCTTAATGGCGGACCCGCGAGCACTGTATGGGGCATGCACAATGGCGGGTGGACCCGCGCACTGACCACATGTACAATGGCCGACTCGCGTGCAGCCGTGATACTTTATCATCATGCAGAACAGGGCACAAATAACACACATCTTTGGTAGGGTCTGCGCATGGGGTTACAATAACATCTTACCATCGGTCTTCGTTCACCACGACGGCAACAAATGTCTCCCGCAGATGGCAGACATCCTCCCGCACCTCCACCTCAATGCAGCTGCTACCAGGCAGAGGCATGCTGTGCTGCTGGATCGCTCAGGCCGCGTGGTGCACCATGGAGCAGGCACATTGACAGGGCCAGCCACGGGTCGCCGGGGCACGGCACGGGGTTTGGTGCAAGGCAATTCCGCAGCTTGGAACCATCTGGCCGGAAGTGAAGTGGAACCGCTTCCAGTCATGGTGGCCAGCCCGTGTGCTGGCCGGGGCTCAACCAGAGCGCTCGATTCGGGTGACGACATCGCTTCGGATCATCACCCCCGCCTCGCACCACTGCATCTATAAAAGATGGGTCACAGGACGGTGGGAGTAGTCGTCATCGTTCGAGGGTCGTCGTTGATCCAGAGTAGTCGTCGTTGAGGAGTCGTCGTCGTTCCTGAGTCGTTCAAGTGTCATCATTCCTGCTCGCTCAATCCTATCGATTCCTCTTGCTCGTCTTAGCCTGGAATTCAACTTCAACCATTCGCCTGCTGGTTCCGCATTCTTCACCAACTCGTTGCTGACTCTGCCTTCTTCGCCACTTCTCTGCCCACTTGCTTTGGACTCCGCCTCTCTCTCCACCCATTGACTTTTGACTCTACCCAAGTCCCTCCCTGCATGCCAGACGGCCGCGTCTCATTCTCTGGACCGACGCCAGCTGCACGAAGCAAGAGACGACGCGCCAGCTGTCAGGGAGGTACTGCCCAGCGGAACATCCCCCCAAAACTTATTGGTGGCGCGGTCGGGAATTGTGCAAGGTATTGATACAACAATAAAATCTATTCACTGTGCCACATATTTTTCCTCGCCTGCCTGTTAATAAATAATTTGTAGAAATGTTCCTAGCTCGTTTTTGTCTTTTCTTTCATTGATTCAGCATGATCCGTATCCTAACCTAGCCGGGACTTTATTCCCAATGATCCATTCCTTTTAGCCGGTACGTCCTTGGCAGTGTCGCTCGGCTGCATCTGATCCGGTAAAGTGATCCGGTTCGGACAAGGCGTACCGAGGGCGTGTCCCCCGGTAATTAGGTCACGTGATTAATTTGGTAACCCTGTTAACCCATAGACGGAGGACCCGACACTACCGGTCAAAAGTTTTAGAACACCCCCATTTTTCCAGTTTTTACTGAAATTTAAGCAGTTCAAGTCCAGTGAATAATCGGTAATGGTACAAAGCTAAGCGGTAAGCTACGAGAGGTTAAAAAATAAAGTTTAGGTTACCAAAAACTGAAAAATAATGTAAATTTTAGAGTTGTTAAAAAGGCCCTTTTCAGGGAACAAGTAATGGGTAAGCAACTGCAGCTGTTCTACAGCAATGGAAGTAAATTAAGCCTTGAAAGTTGATGCAAACAATTCCTACAGGTGTCCCAACTTTTGTTGATCAGTTACAAACCCTCTCTCTGCATTAAAGCAGTGTTGAACAGACTGTGTTGCTACACCCTCTGAAGCATGATTTGGACAATATTGCACTGCAGGAAGTAGTATATTGCTATCATTATGGCGAGAAAAAGACAACAAAGACAGACAGACCATTATAACCCTTAAAAGTGTTGGTCTTTCCTTTGGAAAAATTGCAAAGTTGCCAAGGTGTCAGTGAGTACAGTTTCCTACACCATAAAAAGGCACTTGGAAACTGGAGGAAACTCTGACAGGAAGAGGTCTGGCAGACCCAAAGCCACAACACAATCAGAACACAAGTTTCTGAGTCAACAGCTTGCATGATAGGTGGCTCACAGGACAGCAGCTTCAAGCACAGCTTAACACTGGTCAAAGTAAGGAAGTCTCAGTTTCAACTGTGAAGAGAAGACTTCGAGCTGCAGATTTGACAGGTCGAGTGGCCGTCAGAAAGCCATTGCGAAGATGGCAAAATAAGAAAAAGAAAATAAAAAAAGAAAAAAAAATAAGAAAAAAAAAATTTAAATTAAATTTTGCTCAACAAAACGATTCCATGATTTATTTTTCATCTGCAATTGTTTATTTGTTCTATGCTTTAATTTCAGAGTACATTGAAACATTAAACTGCTTAAATTTAAGTAAAAACTGCAAAAATGGGGGTGTTCTAAAACTTTTGACCGATAGTGTCGGTCACGTGGTTGAGTTATTGGCATTCACAGTCGGTTCGCGACCCGCCGCGTCACGGAATTATCTGTGTGCGATGGCCTGCCATTCCGAGGAGTCTGGTGGGAACCCGAGATAGCTCCCCTCCCTGGTGGTCTTCTCATCCGACCCCCAGCCCACAACAATATATCTATCTATATATAATTATTTATAGAATCTCAGGCTAGTAATGGACAGACACACACCAAAGGACTGTTAGCCGAGAGAAACACAGACACTGAGATGGGGGAAGTGCTGTTACTTCCCAGGGGAAACTGGGTATCAGCGACATCACAACGGCATCGCCTTTCTCACCACACTCAGCGAGGTATTCCCCACTGATGTTAACATCAATCAATAACACCATCATATTACACAAATGTGTGATGTACAATACCACTAACCAAGCACATCTCCACCACTGTAACCCCAATCTGCGCTGAATACACCCGAACACTCACCATCTGATATCTCCAGAGGAACATCTGAGTCAGACAGGGAGCGTCCTCCACGTAAAGGGTACTTCTTTGGTGAGATGGAGGGACTTTCATGCTGTTGAGACCGGCTTACCCTCCGAACAAAATAAGATGACTCTTCTGTGAACAAAGTAAAGGATCACAATACTCAACTAAAAATAACACCTGGAAAACTACTGTAAATTGGTACTCAAACAAAACAATGACACCTGAACACCTCACCATAAGAGGGCATTCAACCTTGATGCGATGGGATTTAAGAAGAGCATGACCCTACAGTGGTCACAAAAGAACTCAGCATTATTCCTTGTATCCTGATGAAACAAAGGGATTGTGATCGACCAGGGACAAGTATACCCAGAAGCAAGAATTTGGCCAGGGTACTTGTTCACAATGGCATTCTCTTTTTGAAAGGCATGTGGGACATTTCATAACTAAGTGACAGGAGAAACGATGGCCGGCCATCCTACTATCCCATTCAAAAGGAAAGTATGGATTGGATGTAAACTCAAAAGGAGCCAACAAAGAGTGGAGTACACTATTGACAAAGCCACCCTGCCAGGCTACGAGAAAATAAAAAAAACAAGTAAACAATAACTTGATAATCAACAATGGGTGGTTATGTGATCATGTGACTTTGAAAAGCAATGGACAAATATTTTGCTTCAGGACAGATATTTTAGAAAGATCATTTTATGGTCATTTTATTTCATTTCTCATCCCTTTTCCCAATTAAACTCAAGTAGCTCACTCACGGTGATCATAAACCGCTACTTATCGATGCCCATCACATTCATTGGTGTTGAACCTTTCTAGGCACAGCAAGATGTGACAAATACAGCATCGTAAATAAATTAATTTGACAACTTGTGCTTCAAATTATTACGTACTTGCATGGACAAATTATTATGTACTAGCATGGACAAAATATAATGAAGTGGCATGGACAAATTATGATGCACTAGCATGGACAAAATATTATGTACTTGAATGGATCGGCTCGCTACGCTCGCCTCTCCACACGTCGTTGCAGAGAATGACATCACAGATTTATTGTGTTGGCATGATTTACATCAATCATAATGCAAACATTTCTTTTCTACAAATTTATTTGCAATATTGGTGATATTATATTTATTTGAAATTTCATTTGTGATGTAAGGTCCAAATGGTGGAAGTGGTCAAGGGCCTAAGCTGTCTGAAGAGTGTAAAGGGGCTGTCACACCTTGACGTTTTAGCCAGCTTATGGCAAGGTATCAAAATGTATTTAAAACGCTGGCGTATGCTGAACTATTGATGTTTTTTAAAGTTTTGGGCATATAATAACGTGTTGGACGTATGCATAATGTATAAGTAACATACACAGAACGTTTCAATCATATATAGAAAACTTATACCAACGAATGCTGAGCGTGTTGTCGGCGTTCACAACCTATGCCCAACGATAGTCTAACTTATGCATAGCGTGTGGCAGCGTATCGCCGACGATCACGTAGTGTTGGCTATTCATAGGCTGCGGCTCGAAGATTCAAATCAGAACCGCACTAGACATCGAAGTGTGAAGCCGCTGTCACACCTTGACGTTTTAGCCAGCGTATGCCGACGTATGAAAAATTTGCCGAACCAAGCTGGCACACGTCGCATATGTTATGAGTAAGTTTTGTATATGTTAAGAGCACGCTGGCATACGTCGTAGTACGCTGGCATACGTCGTCATTCGCAGAGTACGTCGAGAAATTTTCAGCATGTTAAAAATTTCTCGACGTACTCGGCATATGACACGTTCCGCATACGCTGGCATAAGTTGTAGGCACATTACCCGATCGTTGACACATGTCGACACAAGTTACTTGTACGTTACTCATAAGTCGAAACACGTCGACGTAATGGTTAGCGTCAGTGTTCCAGACTCCCTGGTTTTTTTTTTTTTCGGTATGACGGTGATGATGACACTTCGATTTCTAGTGCAGTTATGATTTAAATCGTTGAGCGGCAGCCTATTAATTATATTATATCATAACCACACTGGAAATCGAAGTGTCAACATCACCGTCACGCCGAAGAAGAAAAAAAAATAGGGAGTCTGGAACACTGACGCCAACCATTACCTTGACGTGTTTCGACTTCTGAGTAACTTGCAAGTAACGTGTGCCAACGTGTGTCAATGATCGCATAAAGTGCCTACAACACGTTACTCATAGGTTAGAAATAAGTTTCGGGTATGCTAAACATTACGTCGACGTGTTTCGACTTATGAGTAACTTACAAGTAACGTGTGTCGACGTGTGTCAATGATCGCGTAACATGCCTACAACTTATGGCCAAGCGTATGCGGAACATGTGAGTCATACGCTGGCATACGTCAAAAAATTTCAAGCATGGAAAATTTGTCTAACACCTCGGCATACGACGACGTATGCCAGCGTACAAAGACGAATGCCAGCGTATGACGAAAAAAAGCCAGCGTGCTCTTAATGTATACAAACTTACCCATAACGTATTTGACGTGTGCCAGCGTTTTAGCCAAATTTTGCATACGTCAGGCATACGCTGGCTAAATCGTCAAGGTGTGACAGGGCCTTAAGGGGTCTAAAGCGTCTTAAGTGTCTTTTGGGACTTCTGGGTCATTTGGGGTCTTCCGGGTCTTGAAGAGTCTTCAACAGTCGAAGGGGTCTCTGCAGTCTAAAGCATTGAAACGTACATTCCAATCGTATGGAATTATAGATGTATGTGTGTGAAGACAGGATGCAACTGACATTCAAAAAGTACATAATCAATAGACGTACGTGCAGTCTGCAACCTACATTCAAACAGTACGTAATCAATAGACATATCGTCACAGCTTCACTGTGAAGGGAACATTCAAATACCAACGTTCAAACAGTACATCATTAACAGGCATTAATAACAGGGCTTCCTGGACGGCTTCACGGACCGTTTTTCGTAATATATATATATATATATATATATATATATACATATATATATACATATATATATATATATACATATATATATATACATATATATATATATATATATATATATACATATATATACATATATATACATATATAGGCAGGATTTGCACTCCGGCCACCGTAAAACCCTTCATTCCGCAAAACGCAAAAACGCAAAAAAAATCTGAAAACCCACTCTGTGGGAGTACCTCCTGTGCAGCTTCCCTTCACAGGGCAGCTCACCGGATGACGGGATTGGGGCAAAGCCTTCGGGACCCCCAATCTTTGATAGGAGGGAAACCACGGGGTAACATCCCTGGGTCAGATTGCGGGAGAGTGTGTCGGAGTGGTGCTGAGGTGTCGTCCACCAGACGGCAGTCTCCTTGGGTTAACCTGAGGCGGTCCCTTCGGGTGGGTGCCAGGAATGTCCTATCCCTAAGAGAGGATGATCACCTGTCTCTGTTATCATCTTAGCTCAAGCGTTTGGACATCGGGATTGCAGCTCTCTCTGAGGTTCGGAGACCGGATTGTGGCGAGATAATGGTGGGTGGTTACACCTACTATTGGTCTGGTCGCTCTGATGGTTACCATACCCAAGGAGTTGCTGTAGCTGTGTCCAATAAGCTGACCCCAATGATAATTGAGGTAACACCGGTCAACGAGCGTATTATGAGATTAAGGATTCGTCACTCCTTAGGTGTCATTTCCCTGGTCTCTGTTTATGCTCCGACTGAGGCGAGTGATCTCACCGTGAAGGATGCATTCTACGCCACACTCGAGTCTGTGGTTGATCAGTGCCCCAGACGAGATACACTTCTAGTCTTGGGGGATTTCAATGCATCGACTGGAACTGATAGGGACGGTTATGAGGTGTGTGTTGGTCCCCATGGGTCAGGAACTATGAACCAGAATGGCACTAAGTTCCTTGACTTTGCAAGAAGTCATGGACTTAGGGTGGCTGGTTCATGGTTTCAGCGCCCACAAGCTCATCGCTGGACTTGGTATTCCAACGCTGGCGGTGTGGCAAAGGAGATTGACCATGTCCTCATTGACGGTCGTTGGAGGATGATCCAGAACTGCAGGATCTACCGGAGTGCTCAGTTCCTCAATACTGACCACAGGCTTGTTGTAGTAACTCTAAAGCTGCACCTTAAATCCTGGAGAATGGTACCATCCCAGCCGAGGCTGGATGTTGCCAAGCTCAGGGATGAGAGAGTAGCTGAGGAGTTTGCGAACAGGCTGAGTGGACACTTGGGGGTCTGGGTGCTTTGGGGGGTCCTGAAGAGTTGTGGAGCGCCTTCAAGACCACCGTCCTTGATGTTGCCGGTGGATGCCTTGGAGCTCACCGCAGGGCAAAGAAGAATTTTGTCTCTCAAGGGACACTGGATACCATTGACCAGAGTCGCAGGGCCAGGCTGAATGGCAGAGCTGAGCTGTTCAGGGAGCTGAGGCGTAAAACTGTACGTGCACTGAGGGTGGACAAGGAGGCCTATGTGCGAGGAATCTGTGAGGGGGTAGAGCATCACCTGTGGACAGGTGATTCTCGTCCCGCTTACAGGGGAATTCGCGCATTACGTTCATCCAAGCCCATCCCTCGGAGCACTACAGCTCGAGCAGAGAGTGGTGGGCTCTTGACAGAGGAGTCTGAAGTGAAGGCCCGCTGGGCCGGTTACTTTGAGCGGTTGTACCAAGCTGATCCCCCAGCTGTCGAGTTGGACGTCAAGGGTGTTACAATCCCTGTTGCTGACCCTCGAATCAACTGTGGTCCACCTACGCTTGTGGAAACACGGGCTGCGGTGAACCAGTTGAAACGGGGCAAAGCTCCAGGGATCTGTGGCATCCATGCCGAACTTCTCAAGGCTGGTGGAAATGCTGCACTCGTGTCGTTGCATGCAGTTTTGTGCTCTGCCTGGAACACAGGCATCATCCCAACTGACTGGAAGAGGGGCCTTGTTGTCCCTCTCTGGAAAGGGAAGGGTGATCGCCAAGACTGCAACAACTACCGAGGGGTGACGCTGCTCTCAGTGCCGGGCAAGGTCTTTGCTCGGATAATTCTCGATAGGGTTCGCCACCATCTGCTTGAGCACCAGCGTCCAGAGCAGTCAGGCTTTACACCAAAGAGGTCAACGATTGACCGTATCCTTGCACTTCGTGTCCTCACCGAACGCAGACGAGAGTTTCGGCAGGGGCTGCTTGCAGCCTATGTTGATCTCTGTAAAGCGTTCGATTCAGTGAATCGGGATGTCCTCTGGAGGATTCTTGGTCTTCGTGGGGTGCCACCAAAACTGATCGATCTGATGTCTGAACTCTACTCTGGTACTGAGAGTGCTGTGAAGTGTGGTGGTACCATCTCTGACTTATTTCCAGTTGTTACTGGAGTTCGTCAGGGATGTGTACTTGCCCCCACACTTTTCAGCACTTGTATGGACTGGATTCTAGGGAGGATGTCGGAGAGATCAAGTTGCGGTGCGTCATTTGGGAATGTCAAGATCTCGGACCTTGACTTTGCAGATGATGCAGTCATCTTTGCGGAGACTTTAGACATCCTCTTGGGGGCCCTCGAGGTGCTGAATGAGGAGTCGGAGCCGTTGGGATTACGGGTTTCTTGGGTCAAAACTAAGATCCAGGCTTTCGGTGACATATTGGATGCTGCTGTCCTGTCTGTGTCTGTTTGTGGTGAGGATGTTGAGGTCGTGGAGAGATTCACTTACCTTGGCAGTGATATTCATGTCTCTGCTGGCTGCGAGTCAGAGGTCAATAGACGTCTGGGTCGGGCCTGGGGAGTCATGGATTCACTGGATCATGGGGTGTGGCGCTGCCGGCACCTGTGCGGGAGGACGAAAGTCCGAGTCTTCAGGTCCTTGGTACTTCCAGTCTTGCTCTATGGGTGCGAGACTTGGACTCTGACCAAGGATCTGAGACGGAGACTTAATTCCTTTGGTACCAGGTCTCTTCGGAGAATCCTTGGCTATCGCTGGTCGGATTTTGTGTCCAACGAGCAGTTGCTGAGAGAGACTCGGATGAGATTTGTTACCTGCATAGTCCGTGAGCATCAGTTGCGGCTGTATGGACATGTGGCTCGTTTTCCTGACTCTGATCCTGCTCACCAGATTCTCTCAGCGAGGGAGTCTCATGAGTGGAGGAGGCCAGTGGGTCGACCACGTGCCTCATGGTTGCAACAGGTTGACCATCATCTCAAGGAGATGGGGATGGGCCTGGCATCTGCCTGGGGGATGGCCAGACGGAGGCCCCTGGAGGACCGGCGGAAAGTGGACGCAGCGACGCGCTGTTCTGGCACATGCTCCCATACCTGACCTGACATATATATATATATATATAGGTATATATATATATATATAGGTATATATATATATATATATATATATATATATATATATATATATATATATATATATATATATATACATACATACATACATACATACATACATACACACATACATACACACACACATACACACATACACACACACACACACATACACACACACACACACACACACACACACACACACACACACACACACACAGGGAGTCGTTGACTTACGACCTATGCGACTTACGACTGTTCCACTTTACGACCACTTTACGACGATGATAAACTTTTTTTTATCTTTTTTCACACGATGTTTTTCGCCCGTATCGTGAAATTTACGAGGAGAAAAAGAAACAAACCATTCAAACAAAGCTCACCATGTTTACGAAAAAAACAACTCCGGATACCTCGAGCGCTGCCCGAGCAGATAACATCGACGATCCACAGCCAAGCATGAGTGACCAATAACATGTTTTGTATGTTTTTGCAAATACAGTACCGTATTAAACCAATTGTACTGTAGTGCAGTGTTTGACTTGAACAAAGAAAATGTTAAAAAAATACAGTATGACCTACAGATGACTATTGTATCATTATACAGTATAATATTAAATAAATAAATAAATAAATAAAGGTTGTCCGACTTACGACCAAATCGACTTACGAGCGATCGGTCGGAACCAATCACGGTCGTAAGTCGACGACTACCTGTATGCATGTATATGTATATGTATATGTATATGTATATATATATATATATATATATATATATATATATATATATATATATATACATATACATACATACAGGCCCGTAGCTAGGGCTCAGTATTAAGGGGGGCATATGAACTGGATGGGGGGGGCACAATTATTATATTTAATTTTTTTGATAACCCGGTATACTATTGTATTCATGCAGCATTGACACATCTATACTGAGGTTGCCGTCGCATACTAAGCAAATTGATCTCAGCTAGATTTAATATGTTCCGATGTTTTTGGCCTAAAATCATTCGAATGCAGGAGAGCCGCAACAAACTGGCACATTCACAATGCAGATATTCAATGATTAGACAATTGGCACCAATTCAGGTGCACTTGTACAAGGTGTTGTGAAGAATTGGCATTAGAAAATTAATATACCAGAGATACAATGACTAAACGGGGGAGGTTGGCACCAGAATCAGTGCACTTTGAAATAAGATACAGTGGGCTATGACCTGCGATCATCACGTTAAACTATCAACAGCAAATACGACCAGCCTGAAGATACCACAAGGTCCGCATTTAAAGCAGTCAATTACACAGAGGTAAGGTTATGCACAAAGCACTAGATATGGGATATGCAAAGCACCAAACACAACATTTAACTTAAACATCAGAAGTACAAAGCAGCCGACCACGGCGGGTGCTGACCACAACCGCAACCACACGCACACACGCATCACCAGCAGTCACACACACAATCTGAACTCCTCGTATCGTTTTTATACCACTGTACTCGCTGTCAGAAGAGCTGCAGGCGACGTGTCTCAGTGTGGAATCTTCTGAGGACCTTCTCCTTCCATTCATTCAGGCATTTACGTGTGAGGTCTCTCTTGAAGGACAGCCGTACCAGTTGTGCCTTGCGTGCATGGCGCATGGACCGTCGATGGTCAGTGAAGACATTCCTCATTGTTGAGAATGAGTTTTCACACATGGCAGTTGACGCACCAAATGTTAGTCCAAGTCTCATAGCAGTCACTACACTTGGCATGGCTTCCAGCGGTTTGTGGTATGTTTCGAGGAGTTTTTGTGTTGTCCATCTCTCGTTTGGCTGCGTTTCTGTCTGTGAGCGAATAAACTGCTTTGCAACCACACACTCTGTTTCACTGATGGTTGACTTTGTTAATGTCATGATGTGCTGGAGCAAGTGGGGATCCAAAAACGTGCTATTTTCAGGATTCAAGGCAGCGAGTGAACGGGCGAGTTGTGTGTTGCGCTCACTGAAGCGCTGAGCGATCTCGCCAAGCACAGTGTCAATTGCGCTGTAAAAAACCCTCTGCAGTTCCGTCTTGTCATTGTCGTTGTTTTGTCCTGTAGTCTCCAAAACTACAAACTGTTCCAAGTTCTTTTGCATTGTGCGTCTCCGTTTTGGTGGTGCAGGTGTAGAAGTGCGAGCATCGTTGGCCTTGTTCCACAGATCAGTGAACTCATCCTCAGAGCGGAGTTTCTTCACGCACTCTGTAGCACTCGCCACCAGTTCCAACCCCGTTAGCAAGTCCATGTCCTCTGCCTGCAAGTCTGTTAGGGCCATCTAACAACATCAGCAGGTTTTGTACAAAGATAGCAATGAACATGAAGGCAGGCCCAGAGACTTCCCGCAAAAGCACAATAGCCTCCATCCTCATCTCTGCACCGTAGGCGCGCTCTGCATCAATCTCTGACAGTAAGGATGTGATATCCTTAAAGATCCTATGATCACAGACACGGTGGCTAAATGTCCCGTCCACCTTTGATCAAGAAGTCGTTTTAACTGCTGACCTTTATACTGTGCAGCAACAGTGGGCTTTCTGAAGAATTTGTACAGGAAACAACAAACCTCGAGGAAATCAGTGACAGCTTTCTCTGCTGCCAGTGCGTGTATAACTACCAGATGGAGTTGGTGATTTAAACAGTGCACGTAGGGGATTTCTCTTTCCAATATCTCTTGCAAAAACATTTGCACCCCACCGTGCTTCCCAGCCATTACCGAAGCCCCGTCGTACACCTGACTTAATATTTTTGACGTGTCAAGTCCTGTTTTTGTCAGCTCTACAATTATTAGGTCTGTCAATGTTTTTGCATCTCCAGCGTCGGCTGTAGCTATTGTGAGTAGATGCTCTGTTGCTTCATTTGGTGCGGATACAAAGCGAATGATGATTGATATGTTCTCACATTCAGTGGGGTCCCTCGTCCCATCCACCTTGATGGTAAACCACGATGTGCCTACTTCTTCCAAGATGGCATCCGTCACAACATTACTCAATGTGCAGATCAGTTCATTCTGCATTTCCGGACTAGTATAGCTTGCATTTCGTGGGATATGCTTTATTATTTCGGCTAGCTCGGTGTCTTTTTTGAGTGTGTAGTTTAAAAGCGAGAGAAAGAGCCCACTGTGCCCGTCTGACATATCTTCAAAATTATCAAGGCTCCCTCTAATAGGTATCTGATTTTCGGTGAGAAATCCCACAAAATCTATAAGAGCAGACACATATTACCGGTTTCTATTTTGCTGGTCAGCATTGAGGAGTGTGGAAATCTCCTCACCACAATCGATGTGCCTCTCATTCTCCTTCCACCTCAAAACACAAGTTAAATGTTCCTTTGAAATTGCGTGTTTGTGAAACCCCCTGCCTTTCTCAACGGCATGTTTCCAATTCCGGAAGCCACGCACTGTGAAAGTAGAGTCCACTGGGCCACGTGCGGTGTTAAACTTCCTACATGGATAGCAGAATGCTGCATCTGTCTGCACACTGTATTCCAGCCATTCATTAGTCTGGTACCACGAGGACACAAACGAGCGACTCTTGTTCTGCAACAGATGGCCAGGGTACCGCTGTAGAACAACTTGATTCGGTCTCTCACTTCCAAGATCATCGGGAAGCGGCTTGACAGTCACACCCGACCCCGAGGCCGCCGCCGAGCGTGGAAACTCGGCTGCCTGCGCTGGGGTTACAGCCGCAGGGCTAACGTTGCTGGCTTGGCCAGGTTGGCCAGCTTCTGTCGGTATTTCATCGATATGATCGTCTTTTCCTCCTCCTCCTCCTCCTCCTCCTCCTCCTCCTCCAACTCCTCCCACAACATGTCTTTCATCATCTTCTTTATTTTCGTCGCTTGCATTTTTTTTTCCTTTTCTGAGCCATTTTCGTATATCCATCATCCACGTCTTTTTCTCCTGCTGCAAGCTCGTGCTCTGTGATTCGTCCCTCGTGACTCGCGTCACTAATCTCGTGACTCGCGTCACTATTCTCGCGACTCGCGAGATTTGACGGTTGACGGTTTTATTTATTAAATGATCCATGCATCAAAAACAGGTTTTATCTGCATCATTTCAAATGTAAGCACGATTGCAAACACATATTTTTAATTTTTATTATAAAATTACTTTTGTAAGATGGAGGGTTGATGGGTTGTGAAGGTCACGTGGTGCATGTGCACTTCATCTTTAATAATGTAAATTTATGTCTTTTCCTTAATCATATGATCATATTATGACTATATTACATTTTATTTATACCTAACTTACAACCAATCAGGTAACCTGCTCAATAGGGTCTCCATATCGAATACGCTGATTGGCTATTCCTTAAAACTAAATGATCCACGATATATATATATATATATATATATATATATATATATATATATATATATATATATATATATATATATATATATATATATATATATATGTATATATATATATATATATATATATATATGTATATATATATATATATATATATATATATATATATATATATATATATATATATATATATATATTTATATATATATATATATATATATATATATATATATATATATATATATATATATATATATATATATAACCACCCACAACATCGACATTCGACACGAGGTCTTGGCTGCTGGCGTTGGTGCTTGTGTTATTATCTTTTATCTTGTGGTCTTGGACTGTATTGTCTTGCAATTGCTTTTGGAGATGCGCTGGGGAGCGCACACTTATCTCTTAACTGTTATTCAAAGAAGGATATTATTAAAGAACAGTTTATCCAAGAAGGCCTTATTATTCACCACGTTGAACATCTGGAATAAGGGTTTTAGTTCACACAGGTGAACTCTTAAACAGCAAGTTCACAGTGGGCGCTCGTCCTTAAACACTAAGTTGTTCACAGGGTGCAACAGGGCATAAATGGGTGGCGTACAAGTGGGGGGGGGCACCAGATGCGCCATGGGGGGGCATTGCACCGAAATGCCCCCCCCCTAGCGACGGGCCTGCATACATACATACATACATACTTTATTATTATTTATTTATTTATTGTTGCGGTTCTGGAAAAATCGCATGCCTCTAAAGCAATGGCACCCAACATGGTGATCCCCAGGCAGTTATTTAGTGAGTCTTCATGCTGTCAGACCTTCCCCTCATGTCGAGTGGGTAAACGGGATGAAGTGCGTTGCGTGGGTCGAATAGCTAAATCTATTCACGATATCTCTATCTTCTATTCTGATTTATATTCCAACCCTTTCCTTTAAGCCATGGTACAAGTCAAGCAAGCAAGCACACACGCCATGCAAAATGCAATGAGTAATAAGCACACTATGATGCCTCCTGTGGCTTGAAAACAAAAAACTTCCCCCACTATAAATACTACACACTGCACAGCACTTGCATGGTGTGCCATTATTTCATTCAAATATGCGTGCCAACTTCCAACGTCATCTCACCTTGCTCACCCCTCGCTCAACAAAAACTCACCACTTCGACCACCAGCGCTTCCCGCACACAGGAAAAATATTCCTGCATCTCCTTGTACCTATATATCATTACAATTCGCCACTAAACAGAGGTGTGCTGCATAACCCAGGCTGCACTCGAACTATGTGATGCGGGGACGAGCAACGGATGTTAATAGCACCAACCTCATCTCGCTGGGAATGCCCCGGGTGAGCATGCGGGATTGATACGACCCTTGTGCAGTCACCAGAACACGGTAAGACTGGCAGCGAGGAGGGGTCGCCGGAAGAGTGATTCACGAGTTTGGTACGGAGCTCATGCCGGATGTACGAATGAGACTGCTTCCAGCCCCAGGAGCCCTGCAGGGCATGGCTATGGCCGCTGTAGCCCAAGAGAGAAGCGGGATTCGGGTCACAGCGCGCCGCTTAGGGTCATCACCCCACCCTTTACCCGGAGCTTATAAAAGGCGGATCGCGGAGCCGCTCACCCTCTTCTTTCCTATCGTCTTCGCCACCTTCTTTTTCTGCTCGTCTCGGCTCTGCGTTGGCTGCTCTTCATTGCCTCTGCCCTTCACTCGCGGTTGGTGTGTGACTGAGACGTGCTTATTCCGGAGGACCAGTGCGGAGCGCACGTTGCCACGAGCCCCGGCAAAGTGACAAAGCCGGAGATAACGCACCAACTCTCGAGGTGGGAACGCTCAAGCGGAGCATCCCATGGAGGTACACGCTACACTAGCAGACCTATGCATGACTAGGTTAGGGATCTTTTACCACACGCATCTTCTCTTCTCTCTCTCTCTTTCCACTCCTCTACTTCGTCCCCTTTGGATGCACAAAAGAGCATCATTACTGATTCACAATCACAGCTTCCTCTGGCACGACACCGAACCCCCCATATTGTACCACACCAAACCTCACACTCCCACACCTTAGACACCAGTACTCCCCCCCACCTTCCCCTAAGCATACTGGGTTGCGTTAGTCGACTAAACGCCAGGTATTGCGAGGCCGTTCGTCATCTGTTCAATTTCTTTCTATCTAATCTTCCTAGGGTTTGTGTGTGTGTGTGTGTGTGTGTGTGTGTGTGTGTGTGTGTGTGTGTGTGTGTGTGTGTGTGTGTGTGTGTGTGTGTGTGTGTGTGTGTGTGTGTGTATGTGATGGCGCCTGTCGTAGTATCAGTTAAGATTGTAGAAGTGATGACAGGATAAGTCTGCTCTGTATGCTTTTGTAAATTGCTTGCCTTTTGTCGCACCCCACAAATTCCTTGCTATCCCTGCTGTACATAATAAGAAACACCATTTACGGTGCCATTAAATAAATAAATAATAAACACCACCTTTAAAATCTGAAAACTAGTCTAGTGTTAACGGCGCAAGTTGTGAGCTGAGCCGGCGCACGAACCTTTGGTAATACTGGGCCATACCAATGAACGAGCGCAGCTGCGTCTTGTCGCGAGGCGGTGGCATGTGTTGAATTGCCTCCACCTTCCAAGGACCTTTCAACAGCCCCTCCGGCGTGATGATGTGCCCGAGGTATTCCAAGCGCTGCTTGAAGAGCGCGCACTTGTCCCTGTTCAAGTGCAGGCCGCACGCTTCTAGCTTTGTCAGCACTTGGGCAATGTTCGCAAGGTGCCCACCCGCCGTTTTCCCCGCAATGAGCACATCGTAGGTCTGAGCGGGCAGGCCAATGCAAACCTGATCCATGGCTTTCTGCCACAAGGCTGGGGCTGAAGCAATCCCAAAACAGAGTCGGGTATATCGATAGATCCCTTGACACGTGTTGATTGTCAAAAGCTCGCTACTCCCGGGATCCATCGCCAGGTGAAAATATGCATCACGCAGGTCTAGCTTCGTGAAGTATTGACTCCCCGCCAATCGCGCATATATTTTATCGATTGACGGCAGTGGATATTGCTCCACGCTGAGCCCCGGGTTAACCGTGGATTTGAAGTCCCCGCACAATCGGACGTCTCCATTCCGTTTCAGCACCGTGACAACCGGGGTGGCCCAATCTGAGTACGACACCCGTTCGATCACTCCACAGGCCTCCAGCCTATCCAGTTCACCCTTGACCTTGTCCCGCAGGGCATACGGAACCGGACGTGGTTTACAAAAACGAGGAACCACCCCCTCCTTCAGGAAGTTTTGCCTCCATGCCCTTGAGTTTCCCAAGGTCATCGCAAAACAAACCTTGATGTCTTTGAAGAATCTTCTCCAACTGATCCTCCCACCGGCTCAGCATGGGTTGCACCAGGTGAACTGCGGCCCAGTCTAGCCTGATGCGGGCCAGCCAATCTCGGCCGAGAAGAGACGGTCCCCTCCCCCGCACGACGTACAACGGAAGCGTGGCGACCTGGCCTTGGTACCGCACAGACACGTCTGCCATCCCGACTGGCGTTATCTTCTCGCGGGTGTACGTAAACAGCATGAGGTTTGACCTGATAAGCTTCAGGCCGTTGAGTCTACGCGCGGTCTGTTCGCCGATGATCGACACAGCCGCTCCCGTATCGACCTGAAACGTGATCGGCGTTTTGTTCACTTCGATTTCCACCGTCATCGGGCGCGCCGCCGCCGGGCCAATTGAAAACAGGCTCAACAACGGCTGCCGGCTCCGCCCCGGGTTGCCTCGCACATCGCCGTCCATGACCTTAACGGTGGCCGGCGTCCCACGGCACACACGCTTCAGATGACCCACATTGTGACAATTTAAACACACGGTGCCTTTATACGGGCACGCACGGCGCAGGTGTCGACCTCCGCATCCCAAACACGTCCGCGGGGTCACTTCGCCGCTGGGGCGGCCGCGCGGCGACGTCCGACCCGCACCGCAGGTCGTGCGCGCGTCCCGGGGTGCTCGCGACCCCGCGTGGCCGGTGATGGCCTGAACATCTCCGCGAGTCTGCTCGACCGCTGTAGCCGTGCTGACCGCCGAGTCGAATGTAATGGCTTCACCCTTCAGCCGTAGAACCGCCGAAACCATCTTCGCATCTTGTAAACCAGCAATAAAACGATCTCTGAGCTGAGCTGGACGCTCCGCCGCCGTGAACTTTCAGGCCACGGAAGAATGCTTAATCCGCGCCACGAAATCAGCGATGCGCTCCTCTGCACCTTTCGAGAGGCGCGAGTTGTAATGACTTCTCCGGCGCCATGTGTGCTTTCATCTTCTCCACAATGTCCCGAAACGACAGCCCGTCATCACGGGGCTTGTCCGGCGCCACCAAATCACTCAGTAGTCGATAATGCTCCGCCGAAAGCGAAGTGAGCAAGATCGACTTCTGTTTGCTCTAGTCGACCACATCATTCGCGTGGAAATAGCATCCCAATTGCTCCGAAAACAATTCGAAGTAGTCTCCGACGAAAATGGGCACATGTCCGTTTTCAACCATCCTCGTCAGCCAACTAGAGTGTACGAGGTGCAGTGGAACACGAGAAGCAAGCGTGTCAGCATCAACTCTGCTTTATTGCGCATCCGGATGTACATTCCTGCCACCCCTAGCGGGCGAGTCATGATATACGAAAACCCAATCACGTGATACAGCACAGTATCAGTGAAGATTGTAGAAGTGATGACAGGATAAGTCTGCTCTGTATGCTTTTGTAAATTGCTTGCCTTTTGTCGCACCCCACAAATTCCTTGCTATCCCTGCTGTATATAATAATAAACACCATTTACTGTGCCATTAAATAAATAAATAATAAACACCACCATTAAAATCTGAAAACCCACTCCGTGGGAGTACCTCCTGTGCAGCTTCCCTTCGCAGGGCAGCTCACCGGATGACTGGATTGGGGCAAAGCTTTTGGGACCCCCAATCTTTGATGAAAGGAGGGAAACCACGGGGTAACATCCCTGGGTCAGATTGCGGGAGAGTGTGTCGGAGTGGTGCTGAGGTGTCGTCCACCAGACGGCGGTCTCCTTGGGTTAACCTGAGGCGGTCCCTTCGGGTGGGTGCATGGAATGTCCTATCCCTAAGAGAGGATGATCACCTGTTTCTGTTGTCATCTGAGCTCAAGCATTTGGACATCGGGATTGCAGCTCTCTCTGAGGTTCGGAGACCGGATTGCGGCGAGATAACGGTGGGTGGTTACACCTACTATTGATCTGGTCGCTCTGATGGTTACCATATCCAAGGAGTTGCTGTAGCTGTGTCCAATAAGCTGACCCCAACGATAATTGAGGTAACACCGGTCAACGAGCGTATTATAAGATTAAGGATTCGTCACTCCTTCGGTGTCATTTCCCTGGTCTCTGTTTATGCTCCGACTGAGACGAGTGATCTCACCGTGAAGGATGCATTCTACGCCACGCTCAAGTCTGTGGTTGATCAGTGCCCCAGACGAGATACACTTCTAGTCTTGGGGGATTTCAATGCATCGACTGGAACTGATAGGGATGGTTATGAGGTGTGTGTTTGTCCCCATGGGTCAGGAACTATGAACCAGAATAGCATTAAGTTCCTTGACTTTGCAAGAAGTCATGGACCTAGGGTGGCTGGCTCATGGCTTCAGCGCCCACAAGCTCATGGCTGGACTTGGTATTCCAACGCTGGCGGTGTGGCAAAGGAGATTGACCAAGTCCTCATTGACGGTCATTGGAGGATGAGCCAGAACTGCAGGGTCTACCAGAGTGCTCAGTTCCTCAATACTGACCACAGGCTTGTTGTAGCAACTCTAAAGCTGCACCTTAAATCCTGGAAAATGGTACCATCCCAGCCTAGGCTGGATGTTGGCAAGCTCAGGGATGAGAGAGTAGCTGAGGAGTTTGCGAACAGGCTGAGTGGACACTTGGGAGGTCTGGGTGCTTTGGGGGGACCTGAAGAGTTGTGGAGTGCCTTCAAGACCACCGTCCTTGATGTTGCCGGTGGATATCTTGGAACTCACCGCAGGGCAAAGAAGAATTTTGTCTCTCAAGGGACACTGGATACCATTGACCAGAGTCACAGGGCCAGGCTGAATGGCAGAGCTGAGCTGTTCAGGGAGCTGAGGCGTAAAACTGTACGTGCACTGAGGGTGGACAAGGAGGCCTATGTGCGAGGAATCTGTGAGGGGGTAGAGCATCACCTGTGGACAGGTGATTCTCGTCCCGCTTACAGGGGAATTCGCGCATTGCGTTCATCCAAGCCCATCCCTCGGAGCACTGCAGTTAGAGCAGAGAGTGGTAGGCTCTTGACAGAGGAGTCTGAAGTGAAGGCCCGCTGGGCCGGTTACTTTGAGCGGTTGTACCAGGCTGATCCCCCAGCTGTCGAGTTGGACGTCAAGGGTGTTACAATCCCTGTTGCTGACCCTCGAATCAACTGTGGTCCACCTTCGCTTGTGGAAACACGGGCTGCGGTGAACCAGTTGAAACGGGGCAAAGCTCCAGGGATCTTTGGCATCCATGCTGAACTTCAAGGCTGGTGGAAATGCTACACTTGTGTCGTTGCATGCAGTTTTGTGCTCTGCCTGGAACACAGGCATCATCCCAACTGATTGGAAGAGGGGCCTTGTTGTTCCTCTCTGGAAAGGGAAGGGTGATCGCCAAGACTGCAACAACTACCGAGGGGTGACGCTGCTCTGAGTGCCGGGCAAGGTCTTTGCTCGGATAATTCTTGATAGGGTTCGCCACCATCTGCTTGAGCACCAGCGTCCAGAGCAGTCAGACTTTACACCAAAGAGGTCAACAATTGACCGTATCCTTGCTCTTCATGTCCTCACCGAACGCAGATGAGAGTTTTGGCAGGGACTGCTTGCAGCCTATGTTGATCTCTGTAAAGCGTTCGATTCAGTGAATCGGGATGTCCTCTGGAGGATTCTTAGTCTTCGTGAGGTGCCACCAAAACTGATCGATCTGATGTCTGAACTCGACTCTGGGACCGAGAGTGCTATGAAGTGTGGTGGAACCATCTCTGACTTATTTCCAGTTGTTACTGGAGTTCGTCAGGGGTGTGTACTGGCCTCCACACTTTTCAGCACTTGTATGGACTGGATTTTAGGGAGGATGTCGGAGAGATCAAGCTGCGGTGCATCGTTTGGGAATGTCAAGATCTCGGACCTTGATTTTGCAGATGATGCAGTCATCTTTGCGGAGACTTTAGATATCCTTTTGGGGGCCCTCGAGGTGCTGAATCGTAGCCCCTGGGATTACGGGTTTCTTGGGTCAAAACTAAGATCCAGGCTTTCTGTCACATCTTGGATGCTGCTGTCCTGTCTGTGTCTGCTTGTGCTGAAGATGTTGAGGTCGTGGAGAGATTCACTTACCTTGGCAGTGATATTCATGTCTCTGCTGGCTGTGAGTCAGAGGTCAATTGACGTCTGGGTCGGGCCTGCGGAATCATGGATTCACTGGATCATGGGGTGTGGCGCTGCCGGTACCTGTGCAGGAGGACGAAAGTCCGAGTCTTCAGGTCCTTGGTACTTCCAGTCTTGCTCTATGGATGCGAGACTTGGACTCTGCCCAAGGATCTGAGACGGAGACTTAATTCCTTTGGGACCAGGTCACTTCGGAGAATTCTTGGCTATCGCTGGTCGGATTTTGTGTCCAACGGGCGGTTGCTGAGAGAGACTCGGATGAGATTTGTTACCTGCATAGTCCGTGAGCGTCAGTTGCGGCTGTATGGACATGTGGCTCGTTTTCCTGACGCTGATCCTGCTCACCAGATTCTCTCAGCGAGGGAGTCTCATGAGTGGAGGAGGCCAGTGGGCCGACCACGTTCCTCGTGGTTGCAGCAGGTTGACCATCATCTCAAGGAGATGGGGATGGGCCTGGCATCTGCCTGGGGGATTGCCAGACGGAGGCCCCTGGAGTACAGGCGGAAAGTGGACGCAGCGACGTGCTGTTCGGGGACATGCTCCCATACCTGACCTGACCTGACATACCTTTCCTCGCTTGATTGTAAATAAATGTTTGGTGTTGAAATGTTCCCAGCTCATTTTTGTCTCTTCCTTCATTGGTCCAGCATGGTTCGTATCCTCGCCTAGCCAGGACATTATTTCCTAACGATCTGTATATTCCAGCCTGTACGTCCTTGAGCAGTTACGCTCGGCGCTGGGTTGACCGGATCGGAAACGATCTGTATATTCCAGCCTGTACGTCCTTGAGCAGTTACGCTCGGCTGCATCTGATCCAGTAAGGTGATCCGGTTTGAACAAGGCGTACCGAGGGCGTATCCCCCGGTAATTATACCACGTGACCATGAGGTAAACGGTATTTATTAGACAGAGGACCCTAAGTCACGTGGTTGAGTTATTGGCGTTCACGGTCGATTAGCGACCCGCCGCGTCACGAAGTTTTTCGTGTGCGACAGCCTGCGATTCCAGAGTCTGGTGGGAACCCGAGCTACCTTCCCCCCTCGTGGTCTTCTCGCCCCCGACCCCCGGTCCGCAACAATATATATATATATATATATATATATATATATATATATATATATATATATATATATATATATATATATATATATATATATATATATACACAAGCAGATGCATACAAGACCTAATGCTTCGCCAACAGGAATACCAATTTTGCTTCGATAACTAACAGATGGGCAAGAGCAAAAAAGGATTCCTGGGAGATCCCACCCCCCATGAGGGGATAACCAGCGTCGCAAGTTGGCATTTGCAGTTGTGTCACATGTGCCCATGTACCCAGGCACAAAAACTGACTTTTTTGTTTGCTTGTTTGTTTGTTTGTTTGTGCTTTTGCATCACAAACCTTCCCGGGAATTCCCTGAATCCACCGTTGTTGGATTCATCGAAATCCGTTCTCAAGTTATAATATGACAAACAGACAGACAGACAGACAAACACGGTTCCTTTTATAATATCGATTTTCTCCTAAAAACAGAACTTTACATTCATCGATTTGAATCGATCAAAAATCCAAAAAAGGAAGCGTTAAAAGATCGCATCTGGAAAACAACTTGTGGCCGGCCAGTTTAAGCTACTTATGATTGTCTGTACAAATCCAGATATACATTGATGAGTTGAATATTTATTTCTCAAACATTGTCTGTTCAGGCTAAACCTATTTACATGTGTTAAAGCTACATTTTCATTGGGCTGGCACGATGCTCCAGGAGGTACACACATTGACCTCTAAGCTGTCTAGCCTGGGTTTTCATTTCAACCCAGCTATAAACTGTCATCCCGGTGTTTCACAGGCAGAGTGATTCATTACTGGGTGTACGCGCCATACCTCAGATGAACGTTAAACAGGCATCCCATCTGCTGCCATCAGTCGGTTGACGTTGAAGATCCGGTGGTGTCATTTGTGAAGAATAAGTGAGTTATCACCAGCACCATGGCCAAATTACAAATTCCTGCCATGACCTTCGTCGAATATCAGGCCTGGCCAGCCAGCTTGTGAAAGACTTGAGTATAGCTTCCCCCAGCCAACCACATAAGAACGCGGAAATAATTGTGACCATTAAAGAAAAAGAAGTCAAAAGACACCTTTTCCTCCGTTCCAAGTCCACTTAGATAATTTAAACTGCAGGAACCTATATAAATCCAACCTCCATCATTTGGACCTCCAGTGAATATAAAACAAACAAGCATACAAGGTCAAAATAAACATTCGACTTTCACAAAAACAGTGGATTTGATACAGCTAATCCTGCATTTTAATGAATACAAAACATATTGTTATGGACCTCCATACGGCAATTAGTAATGCCCAGAGGGCAGAGCTCTTAACAAATGTGAATTCAGGTGGAGCGAAAACCCTTTCTCTTGAAGTCCCAAATGAATTAATTTATAGCCTAATTTCACTGCAGAAGCAAACGAGTAACACCCCCTCAATAATAAAGAAATAATTAAGACATACTGTAAAAAGAACGTCCAAAATGGTGGAATAATAAAAAGCCAATGATATAATCATGACTTTTAATATGCTATGCACCAGCAGGCTAAATGACAAGTGAGGACAAATATGACAAATAAATCAAATGGGGGGTGAAGTCTTAAAAGCAAAGAAAGTAATGACATAATTGAAGCTTCATAGGATGGTACTGAGAATGGGAGGGCATGGGGAGTAGGATTTGGGAAGAGCAAGTCGAAGGGTTGGTTACGACGTGCAGCTACAGCTGCTAACTGCAGAACTTTTGCAATGGAAAATGAGCCTTCGATGCAGACAAGTGAAAGTGCCCTGGGAGCATTGGCAGTACACACTAGCATAGTGGCCTCAGACAGAAGAGCCCGGAAAATGGTCAAGACACACTACTGATCGCAGTGGTTGAATGATGTCGTCGAAGAAAGTAAAGGAAGGAGCACTGAGGGCAGCAACAGCGCACAAGTTGACACAGTGGGTTCAGGTGAAAGAGCACTGAGAACGCCAGCTTTCACAAAAACCACACCTTGGTAGTCAAACCACACACGCATGAAGAGTGACGGAAACATTGCTGAACCCCAACCAAGACATCGATCCTCATGCATGACTGAGCATTTCTTAAATTTTCGATTCATGGTCGAAGCTCGTGGAAGAGCTCGTACACTGAACGGATCAGGACGTAACAGCCAAAACAGGACGCAAAGCATGCATGCATGGGGTGGACGAGAAGTGACATAATACAAGATTTCAGTGAGATCGGTCTTTTAGGACTGCCACTGGTAACATGTAAACCAGTGCTACTTGCCGCATGGTCAGGTTGTCGGACAGTAAACAGACACCCTTCACTGGCTTTGCTAGTGGGGAGGGTGACTGTGACACCATGCCAGGACTAAAAACAACACCTGACAAACGGCGGATGAGCTCCCTTCAGGAACCAACTGCCATCCAGTAAGGAGATGGTGTCTATGAAAAAAACACCCATCTGGCTTGGACCGGTTTGTAGCAACTCAGGTGGCTGAGAGGGGTAGTGGAACGCTTGATATGAGGCGGATGAGTTAGTACAGGCCAATTGCAACCATCAAAAGGCAGATGAGCCAGTATTTAGTCAACAACAACCACAAAACTCCACCCGTGGGAAAGAGGGTGGGTACACACTGTCACTGAAACCGTGGAAGGCATGTTCCTCGTCCGGTGGGTGACACTACAGTCCAATTCTTCCACAACCACTTTTGTACCATTTTCATGGTATAAGGGAACACTGATTTGTTGTCAGTGCATATTCTTTAAAATAAAATAAAATAACATAAAATTAAAAATGTAAAGAAACTCGAAGAGAGAGAACTGGAAAATTAGGAGGCATTTGGGTGAGGTTAATGAGGGAAGAAAAGATCATGGTTTTGGATTGGGGACGATCTGAGATGGTGGTGAACAGTTGTCTTGAATACCTGGAGGGAAGAATGAGATTGAAGAGGATGTGGAAGTTGATTCCACAGGCAGGAAAAAAGAGGAACAAATGAGTGGAGGTGAGCAGTGGTCCTGGATTTAGGTAGTTTCACCAGACGGGGGTTAATGGTGGACTGTGTGTGCCCTAAAGAAACCTGGGGGGGGAGGGAGATACACGGAAAGAGCAGAGGGTGCAAGACCATAAAGGGGGTGCGAGAAGACAGAGACCACTGACATGTCTGTGATGTGAAAGTGATAAGCCCATAGACTCGGCTTCATCGTGGGAGATTTCAATGATCTTGAAGACCTTCGTTGCCACAGCGTCAAGCTGAGCAATATGTAAGGCAGGGGAGCCAGCCCAGAGGTGAGAGAATTACTCCATCAAGTTGCGGATGAGGGCCTTGTTGGTGGATAGGAGTTCAGTTGTGCAAAGGAAGGACTTTGTATGACGGAGGATGCCCAGTCGGCGGCTGCCTTTGGAGGCCAACTTTGAAATGCAGTTTGCTCAAGAAAGATAATGGCTGAGAGTGAGACCTCGGAGTTTGAATTTGATTGCCACTGTACCTGCAGCTATCAGGTGAACGGACCCCGAAAACTGGATGCAATTCTTCTCTACTCAACTGATTTGTCTAAATTGTAATGCCGCAAATCTCAGACCGCTCAACCGAACCTTCCAGAGTCTCTGAAAATAAAGTGAGGTGAATCTCACCTGACTTGACTTTCATGGTATCTTTCAAAATCTCAACTGCCAACTGCCATAGCTCTCGCAGTGTTCAATTCACGGTCCTCGTTTGAACAAGCCTACCGATTCAGGCATGTCAGCTCGAGCAACAACGGGTTCGGGCTCGTCATAGGGAGGTAACAATGCAAATGGATGTGCAAAATCCAATTCCCCCCCCCCCACCCACCTCTCCCCCAAGGAAGAAAATGCCAAGATGGGAAATTTTTCTTTTCTTCGAAACTTGATGGAATCAAACAAAACTTGCACAGGCACAAACAACTTCAGGGTGGCCTGATTAATCCTTGAAGGTTTTAGCTTCATAGAGGTGATGGTGATGGTAATGGTAATGGTAATGATTATTTTTACAGATTGTAGGAGTAATAAAAAAACAAAAGGAAAACAATATTTCCACTGATTTTGTATACCCTCCTATTTCATGGTGACAAAGATTTGTAAATGGTGTAAACGAGAGTCATACAAATTGAAGGAAGATTATATGCATACCATGCTGGAAGCTGTCGCATTGCAAAGATGCTGCTCGAGTTAGTCGAGCTGAAGTCCTCCGAAGCAGGGGTTCTTCGCACCAAGGCTCAACCACAGAGGCCCCCTCTTCGGATCCCTGGTCGCCAGAACGCTGCGGGAAGCCAGGGGATTGACCTGCATTGACATAGTGCCACAGCAACCCGTATAGTACAAGGAATGGCAGAAAGGAATGCCTGACAATGTTATACAAACTGCCTTATGGCTAAGCGCATGTAAGTGGTTACCACTCTGTTTCAAAAATGTCAAAAAATGAAGTTTGTTCCATTGCCTTCTCACTACATCTTCCTGAAAGTGTAAGTCTAACTGAGTTCAGAACAAAAAACCGTAAAGCTTAATTACATATATATATATATATACCGAAATATGATACTTTGAAGAAGAGGTACCTATTCTGATGGTTTTGCGAGTTTTCAATGAAATTACCTAATTTTTCTTTTTTTTCTTTTTTGGCAAAATAAATGAAGGTTATACAGAGTATGTAACTAATTCCAGCAACTAATCTAATAATCAAAATACCAATTTCTGGGATTATTAAGAAAAAATTACCCCCGTGCGGGAGTGACGGTCATCTCTGCGAGAAAATATATAGCCTCCTGAAGGTAGGGCAGTTTTTGCAAACTTTGAAGTCACGTGACGTGAAAACGAAAGCGAATATCGAAAATCCGGCCCGTCAAAATTTAGATATTGTCCCATAGATTTATATGCCACAATCAAATTCAAGATCGCTTGAGAAATGTAGGAGGAGATAGAATTTGAAAATCGTCATTTTCGCAACTTCAAAGGCCTTGTGACCTTGACCTTCGGTGACCTTGAAAGTCATACCATCGTGTACGTCTCATCGACCTCTATCAGGATCACTAATGACCAGATCTCCCGCTTCAACTTCATTGTGAACGGACGGACGGACGGACGAACGGACAGATCGTCACCTCTCCTCTCAACACCAATATTATTAGGTCATGCTCGAAGAGATGACCTAATAATACATACCTATTTTTTTATTACTGCTCTACTCAGTGACTGTCAGATGCTGAAAAGCACTAAAAGAGAGATTTATCGAACAAATTCTTGGATGTAAATTTTCAATTCAATCAATTCAGGGAGTAACAAAAAGCTCTGTAAATTATCCAAAACTGTTTTAACTGCCTTCTAAATTAATAAAATATATTTTTAAATACCTGGAAAAATATTTTTAAATTTTTTTAACAAAATTAATTTTTTTATCAAATTCAAAAAAAGTGTGACGTGCAGTCAGACAAAAATGCAAAATTACTCAAAACCAAAGCCATGCATGTTTTCAATATTTTTTATACTATTATGTCTATATCACTGTGCCCCATTTGTAAATACATTTTAGTGAAAATAATCTGATGCACAGAAGAATAAAAGCTTTTTTTTTAACGTGACGTGCAGTCGGACATTTGGGTTGGAAAGTTCGGTCAAGCCGCTGTAATCAAGTATCCACCCGGATCATCTAAATTTTTTTTACATTGATTATTGGTAATAAGTTGAACAAGCCGGTAGGCGACATGGCTGCTCGCTCAAGATGGAAAGCTGGCCGACGCGACTAGCCGATATTCATGACCATGCTATCAATCAATTTAGCACATGCTTCCAAAGAGACTACAACAAATGGCAGCCCTGGTAATTCCATTTATCTATTCGCTAAAGATTTTATTTTTTTATATGATGCTGTAAGACATTCTCCTTGGGCACAAAAAACACAGGTCCCTCGGAGGTCCAGTTTCAGAGGTATTGATTTTTTTTGTACAGTCCACAATAGGTGTACGATGTACGAAAAAGTATTTTAGCTGTTGCTAAGCAATGGAGGTGTGCATAGCAACCATTCATTTTTGTGTACATGCGAGCCACATTGTACACATTTCACCCAAGTTTCATCAAAATCAGACCCTTTCTCTTAGAGATATTTGCAATTAACCGTTTCTGAAATGCTCAACATGTACTCGCCCAAAACCTATCTCCTCCTACAAATATTTTTTTGTTAGGGCTGCAAGTTGGCATGAAGGGAGCTAGATAGATTGCGCACAGAACTCTAAGCTTCGATTTTTCGATTTTTGATTTTTTTTCGATTTTTTTGACCACTTTAAAGGGCCATTGCTATGCCATTGCTAGGGCCCGGGGCCCCATATTCGAAAGCACACGATTCCCAGAAATATTGGTCCTACCTACCAAATTTCATTGGAATCGGTTGAGTGGTTTAGCCCCGAGGCTTGACCAAAGTTTCGCGGACAGACAGACAGATGGAAATGTCCAGAATAAGAGTGCTCTAAGAGCAGCCAATAATTTAAGACACATAAATATGAGTTATTGATAAACTAGTCATTTTGTTAGGGGATTTCATAGTCCCAGGCTCTAAAAGGGCAATAAAACAAGGAAAAATACAAATATGCCAGAATGTGCATATATCATGCGATTCCACCACTGACCGACGCAAATGCTGATTTTCTCAGATGGTGGGTGACAACCTTTTGATTCGATGAGAAATTTCATGTGGAATGTTTTATATGTTGTATTTTTGCATGGTCTAATATATGTCATATTTTCAGGGGAAACAAGAAAACAAGGCCAATACTGGCCATGTATATTCAATAAAAATCCTGTAGATTCAGTAATATACATCATACACCCATGAACCTACATATTTTAAGGTCCTATGGAACACTGTCTGTGCAATGAACCAAATTTCATGACCAGTCGTCGTCTTTGTGACTTTCAAAAATGCCACTCAAGTCAGAGTATGCCCTAAAATAGGGGTGGTAACCACTTACATGCGCTTAGCCTTATAACATCTTATCCAAAAAGGACCAGTTGCATTGGGCCTAAAGCTGAAAAGAAATGATCTCTTCACTCTGAGAATAATGTGCTTCCAACAAAGGAAGAAATAGCTATATATTATTTAAATAAGATATTGTTGCGGTTCTGGAAATCGCATCCCTCCAAGGCAATGGCATCCATCATACAGTGGTCCCCAGACAGTTATTTCATTAATATACATACAGTTAGACCTTTCACTCATGTCTAATGGGTCAAACGGGACGAAGTGCGTTGTGTGGATCTCAAAGTTAGGTCTGATTATATCTCCAAACTTCATTCCTATTCTTTTCCTCTTATTCCTGAAATCAATCAAAGCAGGCACTGCACTCAGACGGCCACCTGCAAAAATTGCAGCCACACCCTACACTCTAAGAATGCGTCTTCGCGGAGGCCAACAGTAGAAGCAAACAATAAAAACTTCCACCACCAGACTGCATGGGACGCGTGCAGCACAGCGATAACCTCCACCCACTGTTCAGGAAGCCAGAAGAATCCTCAACCACACGAAGACGCCACTGCGAGGATGCGGTGTCGATGGGCATAGTAGAAGCAAACAATAAACGCCAACGCCATACAGAACGCACACGGTACGTTCTTTTCAACCCATTTCTGCATCTAATAATTATATTCAATCCTTTCCTTCAATCCATGGCACAGATCAGGGCCGGCCCCACGCACACCACCGCCTGTGAAGATTGCCACGGGGATGGATAACCGCATTCTCAATGGCATACCCGCGCACAGCCTCATGATAACTTATCATCGTACAGTACGGGGCACGAATAGCGCACCTCTTCATTCAGGTCAGCACAATGATTACAATGGCATCTTACCATCACATTGTACGGGACACGCATGGCGCACATCTTTGTTCAGGTCTGCGCGCAGGTTCATGACTTTTTTTCCTCGCCTGCCTGTTCATAAATGATCGTGTAGAAATGTTCCCAGCTCGTTTTTGTATTTTCTTCCATTGATCCAGCATGGTCCGTATCCTAGCCTAGCCGGGACTTTATTCCCAACGATCCGTTCTCTTCGCCGGTACGTCCTTGGCAGTGTTGCTCGGCTGCATCTGACTCGGTAAGGTGACCCGGTTCAGACAAGGCGTACTGAGGGCGTGCCCCCTGGTAATTAGGTCAGGTGATTAGTTTTAGGTAACCGGATAAGCTGTAGACAGAGGACCCGTCACATGGTTGAGTTATTGGCGTTCACGGTCGGTTAGCAACCCTCCACGTCACGGAGTTATCCGTGTGCGACGGCCTGCGATTCAGGGGAGTCTGGTGGGAACCCGAGATAGCTTCCCCCCCCTAGTGGCCATCTCACCCGGACCCCCAACCGCAATAATATTAAAGTGATGTCTGTTCTGGAATTGCTTTGGCTGCTCATTCTGCCATTGAATGCAAGAGAGTTAAACAGGAAGGAATATACCTATTCATTACGTGCTCCTGGCTTGCATCATCCCTGCGAGTGCCACTGTCGCCGACAGCGTCCCCAGCCATGTCGGCTAAAGTAGCAATTTGGCATTTGTTCAGGATGTTGGCTATAACTCACCTCCTCTTCGCGAAAGACACCATGGGATCTTTAAGATCCATCAACGAATGCACAGACGGACAGGAGCTCTGAGTAAACGTTCTTCCGATGGATGGGATACATATCGATACCATGCCCAACTGAAGTGAGAAGATTACTGGGTCGAGAATCAAACCCAGGCTGGACAGCTTCGATAACCGCCAGCAGCAACGTACAAAAAACTCAAAGAACTTGAATACAAAGATGAACATTTGGTGACAAACAACTACATTTTCGGAATTTGTCTCGTGGTGTCGGTGATAGCTCGCCAACTCTTCGCGAAGGACACCATGGGATCCTTTACCTCCACCAATTAATACTGGCCGATGTGTTGCCTGTTTAACGGCCATCCGAGGGACGGCACACACACAATGATGAATCACCTGCCTGTAAAACACCGGGATAACAGTTTATACCCGGGTCGGGATTCAAACCCGGGCACTGTGAGTCCATTTTGTATCTTCAATTAGCTGTGTGGGGTATTAACCCATAAAAAAATAAATAAAAGAGTAACCATTTGATACTCAGCCTGGTGTTGACTTAGTGGTTAGGGTGGCGGCTTGGGATCCCAGGGTCCTGAGTTCAAGCCCCATCGGCCGCTGAATTAATACACCAGGGGGTTGACTCAGCCTGTCATCCTTCCGAGGTCGGCGAAATGAGTAGCAGTTCCAGTGTGTGTACTGGTAGAGGGAGGGGCACTGCATCAGCGACACAGTCACGCTTCAAGAAATGATAGCTACCCCGGCAGCTAAGCTGCCATACGACCACCATTTCATACTCGAGTCAAAGTCAAAAATTCCAGATAGCTTTCTGTCCGCCATCATTTTCTGGGCCACGTCTTCAAATACATTCCTGAAACTAGAACGGCACTCGGTAGAGCGGATACCTCCAGCAGGCTGAACTGTTTTATGTTTTGTATCCCACTGACAGCCAAGATCTGAACCTAAATCATTTAGTTCTTGTGAACTACCCAACTCATCCACAACTTTTTGAAATATCATGTCGCGTGTGGTTTTGGCCCCATCTCTCAATGGTGAAGAATCACTTTTGAAAATTAACCAATTCTCGTACTACCCGGATGCAGATTTTGATGTTCACCAAAATCGAATCATTTCGTCCTCGTCAGACACCCAACCCGTTCACAGAGTCTCGTGCGAATGCGTCCACAACTTTTTTGAAATACCTCGCTCACAAACAGAGAGGGTGATAACGTAACCTTTGTCCACCTTCTAAGCCTAGTGTTGGCTTAGTGGTAAAGGTGGTGGCTTGGGATCCTAGGGTCCTGAGTTCAAGCCTGGTGTTAGCTTAGTGGTTAGGGTGGTGGCTTGGGATCCTCAGGTCCTGAGTTCAAACCTCATTCTTAGTGGTTAGGGTGGTGGCTTGGGATCCTAGGGTCCTGAGTTCAAGCCTGGTGTTAGCTTCGTGTTAGGGTGGCGGCTTGGGATCCTAGGGTCCTGAGTTCAAGCCTGGTGTTAGCTTAGTGTTAGGGTGGTGGCTTGGGATCCTAGGGTGCTGAGTTCAAGCCCTGTTCTTAGTGGTTAGGGTGGTGGCTTGGGATTCTAGGGTCCTGAGTTAAAGCCTGGTGTTAGCTTAGTGGTTAGGGTGGTGGCTTGGGATCCTAGGGTCCTGAGTTCAAGCCTGGTGTTAGCTTAGTGGTTAGGATGGTGGCTTGGGATCCTAGGGTCCTGAGTTCAAGCCCCGTTCTTAGTGGTTAGGGTGGTGGCTTGGGATCCTAGGGTCCTGAGTTCAAGCCTGGTGTTAGCTTAGTGGTTAGGGTGGTGGCTTGGGATCCTAGGGTCCTGAGTTCAAGCCTGGTGTTCGCTTAGTGGTTAGGATGGTGGCTTTGGATCCTAGGGTCCTGAGTTCAAGCCCCGTTCTTAGTGGTTAGGGTGGTGGCTTGGGATCCTAGGGTCCTGAGTTTAAGCCTGGTGTTAGCTTAGTGGTTAGGGTGGTGGCTTGGGATCCTAGGGTACTGAGTTCAAGCCCCGTTCTTAGTGGTTAGGGTGGTGGCTTGGGATCCAAGGGTACTGAGTTCAAGCCCCGTTCTTAGTGGTTAGGGTGGTGGCTTTGGATCCTAGGGTCCTGAGTTCAAGCCTGGTGTTAGCTTATTGGTTAGGGTGGCGGCTTGGGGTCCTCGGGTCCTGAGTTCAAGCCCCGTTCTTAGTGGTTAGGGTGATGGCTTTGGATCCTAGGGTACCGAGTTCAAGCCTGGTGTTAGCTTAGTGTTAGGGTGGCGGCTTGGGATCCTAGGGTCCTGAGTTCAAGCCCTGTTCTTAGTGGTTAGGGTGGTGGCTTGGGATCCTAGGGTCCTGAGTTCAAGCCCCGTTCTTAGTGGTTAGGATGATGGCTTTGGATCCTAGGGTCCTGAGTTCAAGCCCCGTTCTTAGTGGTTAGGATGATGGCTTTGGATCCTAGGGTCCTGAGTTCAAGCCTGGTGTTAGTTTAGTGTTAGGGTGGCGGCTTGGGATCCTAGGGTCCTGAGTTCAAGCCCTGTTCTTAGAGGTTAGGGTGGTGGCTTGGGATCCTAGGGTCCTGAGTTCAAGCCCCGTTCTTAGTGGTTAGGGTGATGGCTTTGGATCCTAGGGTCCTGAGTTCAAGCTTGGTGTTAGCTTAGTGTTAGGGTGGCGGCTTGGGATCCTAGGGTCCTGAGTTCAAGCCCTGTTCTTAGGGGTTAGGGTGGTGGCTTGTGATCCTAGGGTCCTGAGTTCAAGCCCCGTTCTTAGTGGTTAGGGTGATGGCTTTGGATCCTAGGGTCCTGAGTTCAAGCTTGGTGTTAGCTTAGTGTTAGGGTGGCGGCTTGGGATCCTAGGGTCCTGAGTTCAAGCCCTGTTCTTAGGGGTTAGGGTGGTGGCTTGGGATCCTAGGGCCCCGAGTTCAAGCCCCGTTGGCCGCTGAATTAAAAATACACCAGGAGGTTGACTCAGCCTGTCATCCTTCCGAGGTCGGCAAAATGAGTACCAGAGTGCTGGTGAGGGGGACACTGCATCAGCGGCACAGCCGCGTCCCAACGAACGATGCAACCAGCAGCCACAGGCTGCACTCGATAGAGAGAGAGGGTCCACCTTCAGCGGTGGAGGCAAAAAGGAATTCTGCTCATCATCACGATCAGTGAATCCTTGGAAAGCAGAGAAATCCGAGTGAGGACTACTTCCCCCGAGTTTGGCCACGGTAGGTCTTTGAGCACATCAATGGCACAGGTTGAATGTACAACCCCGAAATAAACAATAACAGCACATTGACAAGCGTTGTGAAAGGAAGGCTCGTTGTTTGTGTTCCGTTATAAATGATTCCGAACCACGCTGGGTTCGAATTCCGAACTACGGGAGCAGCGTTTTCTCCACAACAAACTATTCTTTAGCCTTCCCAAATCAAACATGACGGGTTGTGGTGACAAGAAGAGAGCCCACGGATACAAACTCGTTCGTTCCTCATCGTCAAAATACATTAACAACCGTCAGGGTTAAAGTATTCCGACCGCTGCTCAATGACAATGTAGTCGGAACGAGAGGCCTTGCTTGACAACCCTACCGGAAGTCCACCTCCCGCCCTCGTCTAAAAATCGCAAACCTTCCTCCGTGTCATTATCGCAGCCTGTGAGCCGGTAGCACCGCGGCTGGCAATGCCTGGGCCAACAGCAGATTGGAACGTCGGATGAAGCAAAACGTTTTCATTGAGTCGTCAGATTACGGATTCCAGAATGGGCGCACGCTGATCACGTGATCGAAAATCGAGGACGCGATTGGACCTGCTCGGAGGTGATGACGTTCGATTGGTTCAGCCGAACCGACCGTCTGTCGGATCAGAGTTTGGCGATATTAAGCTTTTATTCATGGTGACGAAACACGATTCGAAAGGTATTTAGAAAGTAAATGCGGTGCGATGAAACGATGGTGTGGAGCTGAGGTAAAAAAAAAAACATAAATCACGAACGATGAAAATGCCGTCTGCTACACCGTCCATTCTTTTTGATATAATCTCCGAAGCTGCACTTCTTCGTTTCTAATCCAGACATTCCGGGTTAGAATCTTCACACAGAGATGCTTCGTTCCTGACTTATTGCTACTCGACAGCGTGAAATTATTTACAGTTATATAAGTCTACAAATAGCCTCCTCCTGCGTTAATATTTTGTTTCTGTTGAAACGAGCAACAGCAGCAAATAAAAAAATTTTGATTAAAACGAAATACGCTTTGTATATGACAAATAAATGGTGACAAAAATTGAATGTCCGTACAAGAGAGATGTTGTTCACTGAACAAATTCACGTCACTTCCGGCCCGAGTGAAGGACACAGACACCGCAACTCGCCGAAGCAGCACCGGTTCATTATGCGCATGCGCAGCCCCCCCCCTACCCACTACGTCATGACGTCATTCAACGCTCACTCCACCAAAAACCCCCGTTTAAAAGGTTCAACGGAATCCACAACATTCCGGGGAAAACTGCTCCAATCTTAAACTATCTTCTCACTTAAGAAAAATGTTTCTTCACATTAAAAAAAAATATTTTTAAAGGCGTCGCCTCGCGTTGAAAAAACATAACCCGCCCTAATGAAGAAACGCTACCACCTCGTACAAAAAAAAGGAATGTGACCGATTTCACTGTGCTTATACACTGCCTTAAATTCCAACTGCTCAATACTGAGATTTTTTTTCATTTACTCACGGCAAACTACCGTTTTGAGATGAAGGTACGACGTGGACGCGGTAGAAATCAGTCCAAGCATATTGAACTGCATCCTCATAATCACGATTAATAAAGCACTTCTCTTAAAAAAACAACAACAACAACATCTGTGGCGAGTGACGTCATGCGTAAAAAATCAACTGAAATTAAATCTCCCGAAATTTTTTATTTCAATCTAATAATTATTGTTTCCGCTTTGTAAGACAAGCCACTAATAACAACAATAACAATAATAATAATAATATAATGATGGTAATTTTCAAGGTGCAGTGTGAAAGTATTGGTCATCATCGGTAGCATAGCAACGCGGCGTGACTTCAAGGCCGAGGATATGTTCTCTCACAAAATGAGCAGTTTTAATCGTCAGAAGTTGTGTTGGTGTAAACCTGTGGAGAGTTTCCAAAAATAGAGGCTTTGGAAGTGCCGCTCCTCGTGTGTGACGTGTGTGAGTGTGAGTAAGAATCGGTGTCCGTGCCGGATATTTCCCTCGTTTTTTAAACATTTACGAGTCTCGTGTCCGTATCGGCATCGGACATGAATGTCTAATAGATAACGGATCGCGGGTTAATTTAAAACATTTTAATTTGTAAAACGTATGTTTGTGCTGTTTGTGTTTGTTTAGTCGGTGCCATTCACAAATATTTACCCAAACGCTATTTATTTATTTATTTTGTTTTTCTGCCATTGTGTACAGTGACGTCACTTCCGGTGTTTGTGTTGACGCGGTTTCGATTGTGTTGAGGCCGGTTTGTCGATGTAAGGGGAGCGCAAAAGCCACGTGTAACCTATTAAACACGGTGTCCGAATTTTTACCCCATTATTATATAACAGTGCGTGCCCGTAGGTGAGTGCCAGTACATGCAGCCCTCTCTTTCGCCCCTCTCTCTCGCCCCCCCCACTCTCTCGCCCCCCCCACTCTCTCGCCCCTCTCTCTCGCCCCCCCCACTCTGTCGCCCCTCTCTCTCAACCCCCTCTCTCTCGCCCCCTCTCTCTCGCCCCCACTCTCTCGCCCCCTCTCTCTCCCCCTCTCTCTTGCCCCCCTCTCTTGACCCCCCTCTCTTCCCCCTAGTCTCGCCCTTCCTCTCCCCCCTCCTCTCTCACCCCCACTCTCATCCCCCCTCTCCAGTCCCCCTCTCTCACAGATATTGGTCAACAGATAAATGGCCGTAACTTGGGAACCGCTCGTCCGATTAATATCAAACCTCGAAAAGGTACATCCGCGGGTTCCCAGCAATATTCCTGGCAAGTTTCAATCAGATCGGACCGTCAATTGTGCAAAAAAAAAAAAAATTAATAAATAATAAACATTAATTGTGCCCGTCATAGCACCGTGTCTTGTCATTGGTCGACAGATAAATAGCCGTAACTTGGGAACCGCTTATCTGATTAATATCAAACCTTGAAAAGGCACACCCGCGGGTCCCCAGCAATGCTCCTGGCAAGTTTCAATCAGATCGGACCGTCAATCGTGCAAAATAAATGAACAATTATTGTGACGTCATTCGTGATGTCGTAGCACCGTGTTTTGTCATTGGTCGACAGATAAATGGCCGTAACTTGGGAACCGCTCGTCCGATTGACATCAAACCTTGAAAAGGCACATCCCGGCAATATTCCTGGCAAGTTTCAATCAGATCGGACCGGCGGTCGTCGAGAAACGGCGGTCGCAGACAAACAGACAGACAGACACACACACGCACACACACACACGCACACACACACACACGCACACACACACACACACACGCACACACACGCACACACACAGAGATTGCTGAAATTATAGAAAGATTCCTTGTAGATTAATTTAATGAAACCACTTGACCAGTTCGGTAGCGTCAAAGCAAATATGTTCCCATCACGTTAAGCTTGACCCATCTCTTGTGTTTGCTTTTCAACAGATGCTTTGGACGACGCAAAAAGAGCTACAGTAAGACGAGGGTAATTCTTGTAACTCGTACGAAGCATTCACCATAGCGAAACGATGAGCGGGCTCAAGCCGGATATCCTGTGGTCACCACAACATGACAATAAGTTTATTATCTGTGACTCTGAGATTGCTCTCTACCGCATGGACCCTGTGGCTGCTCCGGCGGCAATGACTTCTTGCCACCGGCTCTCCGAGCAGACTGCGGCCACGCTTCTGGCCATCAACTCTGAGACGCCTTACATGAAGTGCATTGCGTGGTGCCCGAGGCATGACGCCGAATGTCTTTTGGCAGTTGGACAGGCAAATGGTCGTGTGGTCCTGACGAGCTTAGGACAGGAGAGTCACGCGCAGGTGAAGGACCTTACCTGCAAAGAGTTTATCCCGAAGCATGCACGCCAGTGCAACACACTTGCCTGGAACCCCAAAGACACCAATCTGCTCGCTGCAGGATTGGACAAACACCGCGCTGATTTCTCCTTGCTCGTGTGGGATGTTAACTCCAAGTATGGTGTCGAGGCGGCGGCGGCGACCGCTATGCCTCAGTTTTCTGCCGCTGACAGGGGACGCATTCTGCTTACCCCTGAGGGTGATTTGGGGCATATAGTGATGAAGCCGTTAGCAGAGTTTGGGCAGAACGACGCTTGCCTCTCGATCGCTTGGATTCCACATAACAGTCGACTGCTCTTGGCTGGCATGCATCGTAACCTCGTGACCTATGACCTTCGTGATACAAGCCAAAAGCAGCTCTTTGCCAACTCGAAGGCGGTCCAGGGTGTTGCCTTTGATCCACATTTTAACAACCGCTTTGCCTCCTTCGTCGAAGGGCAGGTGGCCATCTGGGATTACCGCATGTCCGAAAAGCCCGTGCTGACGCTCAACGAGCCTCCACGACAGCTCAGCAAAGTAGCATGGTGTCCCGAACGTCCCGGGCTGCTTGCGACGCTGGCACGGGACAGCGGCGTGGTGCGTTTGTATGACATGCAACACACACAAGCTCCGCAAGGTGATGACACGGAGCCGCCCATTATTGAACGCAGTGCTCAGCCCTTTGGCAGCGGTGCCGTTGCAGCCTTCACCTGGATCCCCACGTCTCAGACACGCATGCTCGCTTTAAGTCAAGCCCGTGTACTTTGCGATTTCACCGTCTTTGAGCGCATTGCTTTTGCATGGGGCCCTTCTCCAGCCTTGCTCTGGGCCTGCGGGCGGCACCTGTACGAATGTGAGGAGAAATCTGGTGTCGTGGGTAAAGTTAGCATGAGGGAGCAGGATGTGGCTGGGAAGATGAAACGACGGGCTCTTGCGGGTTACGGCTTGGAGACTGAAATTGTGTGGAAGAACTTTCAGCTGGCCGGTGATCAAGATCCACAATTGAAGTCACTCTGGTATACTCTACACTATATCCTAGCCGGAACAGATTTTTCTTTTCCAATGATTAAGTTTGGAAGTTCTCTTGTTGCCAGTTACCGTTTACTCTCCTCTATCTCTCCTCTCCCTCCACCCCCTCGGATCTCATACGTATACGGTATACTTTATTTTTAGTTTCCAAAACAATGTTGATGAAGTCATGCCAGACCCAATTGGCAGATTTTTATTTATTTATTTATTTTTGCCTCTAAATTGGTTGATCATTTATTTGTAAATATAACAGTTTTCCTTTCCCCCACACCTCCTCAACTCCTACAGAGGTCTAAACTATCTCAATTATTGCTGCTTTCGAATTATTTGATTATTATACCTTTTCATTCTCTTCCGTTCCTACTGGAAACTTTAAACGACAAAGTAGTTTGGCTTATTTTTTCTTAATCAACTTGTTTTGAAAATGTGCGGTGTTGTTTATGTGATGATATGCAACCCTTAACCTCATGGAACTCATGAAACATTACACTGAGGATATGGAGAGCCAAGCAGGTACCCTTGAGAGCCAGCTGCCCCCTGTCTACCATGGTGTCAAAATACTGGTCAAGTCTGAGTCAGGTGAGATGAAAAGGATCGTTTGGTTATCTTTGTATTAAAGCAGCCACATTTCTCCGTCCGTCCCTCTGTCTATCACGCTCTTTTCACTGGGATGTCATCGCTTCACTGATGGCAGTTCAACTCTATAACGCATATATCTTGCTCTCTCTCTCTCTCTCTCTCTGTCTGACTATCTGATGTTCATAGACGACAAGCTAAATGCCAGATGCTGGATGTTAGTATGATGGATTTAGTAAGACAAGCCCACCTCCCTATGGGAACGGCAGGAAGAGCCATTTAATTATCCTTTGTGGGATTACATAGATTCCAGGACATCTCAGCTGGAGTCTGATAATCTGTGGTGTACGTGACAGGTACATAATACCTCAGGAACATTGGGTTTCCTCCCTTTCAGTTTAGTGTTAAACAGTAATCATGACTGTTTGAAAAGGTAATCATACGTGTTTGTGATTTATAATAATTTTTTTACTTCCGGCAGGGGTGCCCCACGAAACGCCACGATAAGCTATTATACATGTTAACACGGCGTTTATCTAAGGAGGCAAAAACCCCTTGGGGAGGGGGGATATTATTTGTGTTAGTATTGTTTTGTAATAACATTAATATTATGCTATTATCGTTCGTGTTCTTATTACGGCGCGGTGACATCGTGCTGTTATATAATTGGCTATTCTGTCACGTCCTCTGTCACATTTATGGCTGCGTACATCCCTTTGATCTGAGGGCTATAAATAGAAATTTGTCCAATGTCACAACTCTCCCCATCATGCATGCTAATTCACCGTGTCTACATTTAATTTTTATAACTGCAAAATTGTTTCATCATTCTTAACCGAGACTTTTACTGCCCCCATCCGCGCGATATCGAAGTATTCGCTTCTTGTTGCTTTTGTTATTAGAAGTGCCCTTGGAAAAACACCACAATAAGCTATTAAACACCACAACACCTTAACACTGATTTCGCCCAAAGCAGAAAACCCCCTTGGGGAGCAGGGCAAATGGTCGTTACAACCTCCGTCGTGTGACCCTTCGCCCTCCTGTCAAGTTTGGTTGAGATTGGAAAAGTAACGACCGAATGTATTGCAGTCAGACACACACACACAGACAGACACACAGAAACCAAATTCTGTATTTTAGTATGATCGAGGTGTAGTAAGAAGGCGTTGCGTCTTGGACTGCGTTACATCTTGCGCTAGGGTAGGTAGGCCTTTGCGGGGTGTATAATTCATGACTCGATGAGAATTGCATTTTGCAATAAAAAAAAAAGAAAGACTATGACGTAACGTCTCATCACAAGGAACATGAAACAAATTCATAATTTATTTTTGGTAAATAAGTGTTATATTTCTAAAATTGACACCGAGTTGTCAGCAGTAAACAAAATGTTTCTGGAAAAAATAAATAAAAATTGCAAATAATGACCATAAATGAACTGTACTAAAAACACCCGCTCCCTCCGGGAGCAGCCTCGGGGGAGGCGGAAGGGGTGGATAGTGGGGGAGGTGGGGCACGTATACTTTCCATTGGGTTTTGGTGAATAATACCCCCTGTGTGCAGCAATGGTCAGTAAGCCACTTGCACTGTGGCACAGGTACAGATGAAAATTGCAAGTCGTTATCCCATGCTACCTTGCAGGAGTGGGGGATATATATATATATATATATATATATATATATATATATATATATATATATATATATATATATATATATATATATATATATATTTGTTTTTTTTGTTTGTTTGTTTTGTGCCCATGACCTGACCCTGGGCACTACCAAGACAAATGTAATTTCTTTTATTATACTCTAAAAGGAACACAAACATTGTTAAATGCTGTTTATTTATTACATCATATTAGGTGCTGTTAGTGGTTGGACATAGATACACTTGCTCCACTGTACAGTATGTCGTTTACTGTAATGTAACGAATAAGTTATGTTGCTCAATCACCCTCAGCGAAGCGATGGGTTCAATGCTAGTTTCTGTGAAAACAATCACACCGTCAAAAGCTTGATTTGCTCTCATGGAAATAAACAGCGGAAAGGCACTCTCTTATAAAAGGAAATTTAGCTTTGACACACAACACCATCAAATTGATTGCATACAACAGTTATCAGCAACATTTTGTTCATCAGTTGGTATACTTGCAATATTTTAATGCAATAATTATTATTATTACAGCGCGTGCGCTGGTATAAAATTGCACCGAGTTTGGAATGTCTCCGGTGTCTCCCCCCCCCTCCCCCCACGCGCCTCAAGTGACAGCCATTGACGGCTGTCCGGTAGATGGCAGTGCTAACCTTGACGGAAATGGTGACAATTGACGGAAATACCCGAGTATTTCAATGGAAATTTGTGAAACTAATGTGTTATATATGTGAAAACCATTGAATTTATTGCTTGACGGGAAAAAAACAAGAAACGCTCCCCTCTCATGTACGAACGAACGAAAGACGTTATTTCCGCCCACCATGGCATTTCGCGCCGAACGCTGAAAGCTAAGTTCTTCTTATGCCATCATTCTCTTTAATATTAGCCATAAACAAGTGTTTCGTCATGCATTAGTAGTTGAAATTTACTTACAATTATGGCAGATATTGGTGGCAAAGTGATATGTGGTTCTTTCAACCAGGGACATCTTGAATTATTTTCATAACTTTGTACTGTACATTCAAAATATGCAAAAATTAAATATGCTTAAATTCAAAATGTGTTCGTCTATATTTTATATAATAACAATATAACTAATATTATGTAGTTGGTGTAACCACTATGTTTCAATGTTTTGCTCAACAAATATTTTAGCTTTCCTTTCATCTTTTCATCAGCAAAGCTTACATTTTACTCATCATTTGTTTGTCTGTACATTAATTTTATGATTATTATTTTTTTACATCATTCTTTTGCGGCCCCCTGCCTCGCTGTATCGAACGATTTCATTCCTTCTGTTATATTTATATACAGGTGCTTATCACAATAATAACAAGATTTTTACATTTCAAATATTAAGTACGCTTTTTAATTGTTTTTCAACTGAAAAAGCATAAATTGCATATTTTAACATTAGTGTACTCATTTGCTTCACCACACGCGCTGTATTGAAGGATTTCACTTGTTATTTTTGTCAACGGCTGGAAATTATTTCACACTCAAAATTGTTTTGCAATTCATATGATAGATCGGTTATAATCTGAAGGTATTGCACTGATTATATCAAACCCTCACTGGATCAATACATGTCACATATAAAATTACAAGCTTGCTGCATCCATTATGATTTTTTTTTTTTTAAACTCTTGGGCTGCATCAACTTTTTAGCCTTGCTAACGGTTCCATAATAGTTGATCATTACCTCTGCCACCAAAGGTGGACGGAGGTTATGTTTTCATCCCTATGTGTTTGTGAGCATGATATCTCAAGCTGTCGACGGATTCGGACGAAACTTGGTGGACAGGTTGGGTGTTTGACAAAGAGCATATGATTATATTTTGGTGAACATTGGGATCCCGATACTTGAACTCAAACAAGGATACGAGATCGGGCCTATCAGTGGAATACAAAAGTAAACTGTTCAGTCTGGTGGAGGTATGCATTCTACCGAGTGCCATTCCAGTTGGGTTCTGCAATTGCACTCGGCATTTATGAGCAGCACTTTGTACCGTATTGAAAGGCTGAATATTGGGCAGTTAAGCACCTTGACTCTTTATTCAGTCTTTTTTATTTTCACATTCACTTTGTCAAAATCCATTCTTTTTCCAGATTAAGTGAACAATTTCTGGTGGACATGTGATTTTTAAATACATGACTAAGCATTACCACGCTGATTGTCTCAGCAAACGTCTAGGCAGTGAATGCTCTGGAACCACAGTTCTATTGAAAGAAATGCAGCATTGTATAATGTTTAGGGCTAGATTGATAAATTTATGCCAACTTTTGTGAAACCAAGGCTTGTTCTTTTGTATGCAGCACAAGACTATGGGGTAGCATCATTGGCTGAGAGCACGCCTATGTTGATGAAATGCCCTCTGCTGGTTAGGGTAGGAATTTGGAAATTGTTCCAGCGCCAGTGATAGCTTGCATACTCTTTGCGAAGGATACCGTGGGATTTTTGATGTCCACCAACAAATGCAGACAGGATGCCTGTCTAAATTCATCCAAGGGACGGCGCGCACATTGATAAATCACTCTGTTTGTGAAACACTGGGATGACAGTTTATAGGTGGGTCGGGATTCAAACCCAGGCTGGTAGAGGCCATTGTGCGTACCACGAGGCTATCCTGTGAACCAGGACTGAAGGACATTTATTGAGCTAATATTGATTTTGATAAAAATGCAGTTTGTTTGAGAATACCATAATTGGTTGTAATACCCATGTTCTTGATGTGTTTGTTCGAGTCCAGGTAAGACTGAGAGTTGTGTCGGGGCGGAACACAGCGTTGAAGTGGTGACGTACAGAAGTGAGGCGCGGAGCCTTGCACTGCAGCTGTGCGGTTGGCGTCCATGCGGAAATGATGATGTGGACACCTTCTTGTTGTCATTGGAACGGTTCAACGAATGGGAGCGCGCAGCCGCCATTTCACTTTTTAACCTCAAGATTCGTCTCGCCATCCAGATCTTGCAGAAAGGAGCAGCTTCCGGGAAGGGTGTGAGAAAACTTCCCCGATTAATTCCCGGCTCATGTTTGCAACTGCTGTACTTATGAGGAATTTGAAATGTAGGGGCGGCTAAACACATTGTGCCACCCTACCTCGTGTGATGTTCCCCATATTAGTCGATATTGACTTGTTTCTAACATTAGGAGCAGGATATCTCAAAGTTATGAACGGATACGGACAAAATTTAGTGGACTGGTTGGGTGTGTGATGAGCACGAATTGATTAGATTTTGGTGAGCATCCAGACATTAGAATTCTGAAGTGATTCTTCACCTTTGAGAGACGGGGCCAAAAACGATATAGAGCACGATATCTCAAAAAGTTGTTGATGGATTCAGACGAAACTTGGTGGACACGTTGATTGTGTGACTAGGACTAATTGGTTAGATCTTGGTGAAGATCTGGATCTGAGAAAAAGTTGAAGATTGATTATGCCAAAACTTGGTGGATGATTTGGATCGGGTTGGTGGCAAGAACAAGCCGATTTGATTTTGGTTAAGGTCCCGAGAGAGATTGTAAACTGTTCAGCCTGATGGAGGTTTTGCTTGTTTGTCCAGACAGCATGTGTGTACGGTTTTTCTCTGCAACTGCTTGTCAGATTGACACAATTTTCATCATCGTAGCGACTACTCATGTACATTGTTTTAATGAAAATTATGATGTCATAGGTCACATGGTGTGGCAGCCATGTTGGAAAAATGGAAAAACTTTGGACCCCTGTATCTCTGAAACCGCACCATTGAAAAAATTTAAACTTGACATATGGCAAGTACTCCGTATAGGGAATAACTGTGATTTTTTTGTGTGATGTCATTGGTGCTTTTGTTAAGACGTCATAATTGCATACGTAAAACGCTACATGCGATTAGTATGAAAAATTTTGAGTGTCATCTTAGGTTAAATGATCGACAGAAAACAAACAAATTGATGACTTCATCGGTCATATAATTCAGCGGCCATAATAAAATAAAAATAAAAAAACAATAACAACAACAAAACCTTCAAAAATCTTCTCTGAAACAGCTGAACAGATTGAGGCAACACTTTACAGCGATGACCACCTATCCTTGAGGAACAAAATGTTCCCACCTGTGATGTCATAGGTCACATGGTTTGGCAGCCATATTTGATTTATCTTAAAACCTTTAAAAAATCTTCTTCTCCAGAACAGCTGGACAGATCGAGGGGAAAGTTTACACGCATGTTCCCCAATCCTTGGTGATTCCAGGGTGTTCACGAATAATTGATAGATCACATGGTCTGGCAGCCATATTGGATTGAACAAAAATCTTTTTTTTTTAATCTTTCTCTTGAACTGCTTCATCGATCGATGTGAAGCTTCACAATTATGATCTCGTAGTAATAGGGAATTACATTGTCGTGTTCACGCTGGTTAAGACCGACCTGGACGGATAGCCGAACGATTTCCCTTGGAGGCGAACAGCCGAGCTTCTCGGAACATCATAGCGCGTGTGGAATGGAGGGCGGCAAGGATGCGTAGCAGACGGATGCACACGGGTTTATACTCCAACCCACAACGAATAGACAGACAAAAGCAATCTTAATAAATTGGGTTTAATTAACATAAATCAAGTATTCATAATAGGAATAAATCAAAGCGTAGTAATGAAAATAAATCAAAGCGTGAGGTAATGAAACGCGAGATAATCTACAGCCTAAAGTCGAGGTGCCTCCACACACAGTTACAAAAACGGATAAGGGGAAAAATTAAACAAAAGAAAAATCCCTCTTTATTCCGGCACTTAACTTTGTCCAGGGATTGTCCTTTAGAACTTGATTATCGAACCGCGTTGTCCTGCGCGGGAAGCCGCAAAATGGCGCCAGGCCGCTCTTTGCGATCATGCACGGGAGGTCTTCTGCGCGGACGCTATTCCAACACTAAGGGCCCAGAAACTGCCGTACAGTTTCTTTTCACGTGCGAATATGCCATCCGTTCCTCTCTCGCACCAGGTCCGTTCACAACGATCGCCCACCATCCTCCTCGGCCGTACGACAAGACAGTTTCTGAGGTCCCGTGATAAGGCCACGAGACACGTTCTTCTTCCCTCCTCGGAAACGTACACGTTTCACGACTCAACCGAACAGTCAACGGCTAGTGTTTTGCTCCAGCGTGTGAACAAATTCACTTCAGCGTGAACAAGAGAACCATGCAGCCTTTTTCACCATGTCGAGGGGAAGCCAGCAAGCTAGATCATTTTTCCTCCAATCACGTACCTCACACAACTCTCCTCTCCCCCAAACCTTCTTACCTCACGCCCATCCATCATCTATCCTACGGGCATGGTTTACTCGTTGTCATTCTGAGAGGTGGGGTTTTTGCCTGCTTGGAATGTTCAGCTTGGTTGTTGTTGTTTTAAGGACGTGATTCCTTTTTATCTCCGGTCTTGTAAATGCAAAAAACATAGGACAAAGTCACAGGGGTCATTCACATACTGGGAGAAATTGTCCTTGATCCATACCAAATTAACACAGCCCCCCCCCCCGCCCCCCGTGCGGTGACATGTAATAACTTAAGCTGACAGTTTCCCTAATTAAATTACATCAAGTTGTCTCCTGCTCGCCCACCATGCTACTTGATACAATCCTACCTTTACAATGAAGTTCCTCTATCTACCCCACAAACTTAACAATATGTTTTATATTTCAACCTGATCAGGCGCATGGTCTGGCAGACCAGAATTATTTAATTTTTTGAATCTGGGTTCTTTTTTATTGCTTTGTTTTGAATAAGGCTCGCCATGGTGTTAAACTCTGACTTGCTGTAACCTTGAGACCCTGCTTGTTATTGTCCACCAGGAGACTTGAACCTCAATGTGGTTGCAATGGCACTCTCAGGCTACACAGATGACCGTGCATCACTATGGCGTGAGATGTGTGGGTCACTACGTCTTCAGCTTTCCAACCCATACTTGCGTGCTGTTTTCACCTTCCTCACGAGTGAAGTGGGCAGCTATGATGGCATACTGGTAAATGTGGACGTTTTTATTCTGAAAAATAAAACTAATGTGGAAACTTTGAAATATTGACAACACAATCACCTTACCGTCTTCTTCAGGCTTCTGTATTTTGTGTGCATGGTTATTTTGCATTCTTTCAGGTTTATTCTGCTTGCCACAATCCAAGGTGTCATTAACAAGGTAGACACCGTTATGTTTTAATCTACATTACAACCCGGTGGTCCTGCTCTTCTCTTGGGTGTCACTCAGACAGGAATTTGTAATTGCCAACAAGGCATGCAATACTCTGCTAGGTTTCTGCTTATTGCTTAAAATTGCTCTCGATAAGAGATTAACTGTATTATTTTATAGCTTTGAGTTTGAGAAGTTAAAGGTGGAACTCCACTGTTTACATTCTGCCTCTTCTGCAGCCTTTGTCATATTCTTTCGCAGCACTCATTTTTTGAAGACAAAGTCTCGGCTCATGGAGGAGCAGGAAGGAAAACAATGTGCAGACAGAAGGGCAGCGGGTTGATATAACAAGCGTGGGAATGAATGAATAATTAAATAATAGAAGATGGGGAGAAACATAAAAACCTCTGAGGAAGAGAACTTTAGTTACGGGTTGGTTAGTGGGGGTAAAAAAAGATCACTGGTGGATATATTGGTGCACTGCCCCTGAAAGCCCTTGAGAGAAGAGTTGGCCCTGGGACAAAACGAGAACAAAGGAGTGCACATCGTGAGTAAGTCTGGATTTTGGGGGTTTAACCAGGAGTTTCAGGGAGAATGCACCATGAGAAACGGGATGATCAGCTTGTTCAAAGAGCTGAGGGAGCAAGACTGGAATAGAGATGCTAAAAATATATATACATATAAAACACACAGAGTCCATTAAATCTGTCTATATAGGTAGAGCAGCAAGCCTTGTGCTTCAGCTGCTTTGGGAGAAATTTCAATGATTTTGAGAGGAATTCCACATCATTCAGGGAAGAAAGGTGATAAGTGGGGGTACTGCCCCTTTGGGGAAGCAGTGTTCCATTGGGCTACAGACAAAGGCCTTGCAGGTCATGAGGAGTTCAGATTTGCCAAGTAAGTTTATAGGCACAATGGAGGATAAATAGTCTGTGGCTGACTGGAGGCCAGTTTGGATATACTGTCCCCCCAGAAGAGGTCATGACTGTTGGTGAGGCCTTGAAGATCACAAGGAATCTGAATGCAGGAGGAGGCCATTCGGCCCATTGTGCCTGCCTCACATCAACACCAAAGCAATTTATATTGAAAAGAAAATTTGTCCTTTTTTGTAGTTTTTTATATTTTTTTTCCAGGTGGAAGTGGGCAAAGGCTGTTCTTCGGTGAGAAACACATCAACCACACACCACCCCTTGAGGATACCCCCTCAGATAATACACTCCACACATGCACACAATCACCCATCCATGCTCAAGCAACCTAAAAGCCCTACCAACATCCCTATACCCCTCGATCACAGAACACCAATACTTCCAGGTACCTATCTAATTGGTTCACGAAAAAATATAAGTGACTACTATATTCGTTATTGTTGTGTGTCTGTCTGTCTGTATTTCTGTCTGTCTGTCTGTCTGTCCCGAGCATAGCTCCGTGGGTTTTGATCCGATCCTGATAAAATTTTGGTGGGAGGTTTATATCATGATCTAGTTGTGTTTTCCTGAGATTGGGCATGGTGCTCCCATTATGGTTGAAGCCACGCCCAAAAAACGTATTTTTACGGGGTAGCCAATTTCAATTTGCATCTTCTCCGAGGGGTTTGTCGAATCTGGCAGGGGTTTCGGTATTTGGTTAGCCGAATGGCACCTGCAGAGCCCCACGGAGCTCGATTTTTCATTTTCGTCCCAAGGTCAAGGTCACGAACTTAGAAAATTGCGAATTTTGACATAAAAATAATACGACCGCCCAAACTTTGAGAGCGAGGATGACAATATTTTTTATGCATAATCTTGAGGTCATTCCCCACCTAAAGTCTTGAAACCATTTTGCTCTATCTCGAACACCTTACCCGTGGCGCCCCCTTTAAGTTTGTTTTTACGCTGATTTCATCAAAGTCTGGATAATCCGAGGAGTGTGAAATGCCATATAGCCTATATGACGTTATATTGTTCCTGGAATGTTCCAGAGGAAGTTTTGCACCAAAGGTCATAATCGTTGACCTTTGACCTTTAAAATTCACAAAGGTCAAATTTTCAAAGTTGTGGGAATCGAACCGGGTTTTCGACCTTCTTCGACGAACTAAATCCAATAAGCTATAGCACGTATCCTGTTTCCTTATTTTAATATCCACAACATTGTTTTGTGACCTTTAAATGTTATGCAAAGGTCAAATTTTGAAAGTTGTTGAACGAAACCGGGTTTTCGACATTTTGCAGCTAATAACCTGTCACTCGTACCACATCATGTTGATCATTTTTATAGCTTGGTCAAACATTATCACATTGTCTCATCCTTGACTTCTGAAACAATCTACATTGTCAAATACCACTCGTGAACCATCGTCGTCTTCAGACTTGTTCCATTTTAAACTTGTCCACTAAAGAATTTAGATCAAGGATGTAGCCTCCTTCAGTGGTAGATTTTGAAAATATTGTTGCGGTCATCACCCGTCTGAATAACTCCAGTGGGATGGCGAGTATGCCTGGTGTTGGCTTAATGGTTGGGGTGGGCTTTGGATCAGGATCCTGAGTTCAAATCCTGCGCAGCTGTTTAATTAATACCAGGTGGGGTTGACTCTGCCTGTCATCCTTCCGAGGTCGGCAAAATGAGTTCCAGCTTGCTGGTATCCTTCGTCGGAGTGGCGTGGCTTGTGCCCAATAGCCAACAGACTGCTTCGGCAGCACCAACGCTCTGCACAGAGTATGGTTCCAATGGATGAGTGGATGGATGGCGAGTCTTTAAAGACCACGATCACCTTTCATACCGTGAACCTCGAGCTAGCTTCAGGTCCAAAGCCGTGTTACCGTGACCAGTGAGGTTAGCGTTACAAACGGGGAATCATGCCGGCATTCACATAACAGATCTTAATTGATTGGCCGAGCAGAACCAAGTTACGTGCTGCGTTCTTGTCTTTAGCCCAAATATCTTGACCAACGAATCGCCACTTGTCATACCGTTGGGACAGACAGGATGAGTCGGGACACAAAATGCATTTTAACCATGTATTAAAACTTTCACACATATTTACAGAAGCAATCATGTCATTACAACAGGCATGTGTATACTGCACAATCAATGGCATTCCCTCTTATCCCCTACATGTGCCTTCCCGTCCTCCGATTCCAACATAGTCAACTTAACACTATACAATAACCCGGCTTCCTGCATTCATTCAAGAAGTGAGAGGTAGAGATGGAGTTTGGTGGTGTGTAACTGATGAATCTGTACCTTGTGACAGCCCTGGAGAGCTGATGCAACCTCACTGGCCTGAACCCGCCATGGCTCCTCTTAGGTCCCAGCTCTCATGCGCATCACGCCAGTCCCGATCAGCGTCACGCCAGTGGACTCCTTGACTGAACGCTCAGGCTTGCAAAGAACTGCTCTCAAAATTATTCTAACCCGTGCTTTTATGACCCTCATAAAGCACTGCCTTTGTCCTCATTGTTTGGCACCTTCGGATGTCTTGAGTCGTTCCTCTTTTTGTGATTCGTTCTCCATGCTTGCTACGGATTGGCCCAGCCATGATGGGGTGTGTATGATTTACGAGCAGCCGGTGTTCTGAGAACCTCCACAATTCCAGGAGCATGCTTCGATCTGGCTCAAACTGGGCCGAGAGGCTGGTAGAGTGGAACCCCCCGTGACAAGACCTGCATCGGCATGAACAGATCGTGATCTGCACCTGCATAAGCACTGAAGGGGCATGCCTTGTGTTTGTGTATGCGGTATGTGTTTGTGTATATGAGAGAGAAATTAGAGTTAGGAAGATGTCGACAGAAAATAGTGAGAGAAAGATGGAGGGAAGGCTAGAGAGAGGGAAGGACACACACACAGACAGACAGAGAGAGAGAGACAGAGAGAGAGAGACAGAGAGAGAGAGAGAGAGAGAGAGAGAGAGAGAGAGAGAGAGAGAGAGAGAGAGAGAGAGAGAGGTAGGGGGGGGGGGAGAATAGAGAGACAGAGAGACACACAGAGGCAGGCAAACAGATAGACAAAAATAGATGGATGGGAAATTATCATGCTCATTCGTCTGAACACTTGCAACGCATATTTATTCACATGCAATGCAAGACGCCTAACTAAACAAATGCTATGACATAACTTTCGTTTATGCAAAATATTGATTATTTTACACCTTATAAGTCAAAACCACAGCAATATATTGTTGGGTCTTTGGGGCGATAGTTTCATCGAGACGGTGAGAGTATGAGATTTGCCCAGATTGAATTACCGACTATGTTTGTAAGACCAGCATGTGGTTCATTCCATATTGGTTGAGAGGAAAGAGTCTGCAGTACGGCATAACGTGGGATAATCTGCAAAGAGGAAAATTGCATTATTCAGGGTATCAGAAAGGTCATTTAAGTGTATGAGGAGCAAGACTGGGTCTAAGATCTAGCCTTGGGGGAACTCCACCCCCTATTGGGAGAGTAGTTGACAGGATTCCTTTGATGACTACATGTTGACTGCATAAGTCGAAGTTGCTAAGCCAGAAAAGAAGGTGGTCTTGAATGGCACAGGCAAATAGCTTGGCAAGCAGAGTGGGGTGATGCCATAGATATTTCCAGAAAGACAACCATGACCTTATGTCTTGAGATTTAGGACCTCAATCCATTTTAGAGAGAGAAGAAGAAACGTGTCCAAAGTTTGAATGTCCAAGATGGAATCTAAACTGATGGTCATACATTAGGCTGTTTCACAAGAAGAAAGATGTGAAGTCAGGTGAAATGATTGATTCCATTACCTTGCTTAAGAATGGGAGTAGATTTGCTGTTCTCCATTGAAGGGAGTCCATCTTGCACCCTTCTTGTGTATGGGAGTGATGCTGGATGTCTGAAACAGAAAGTAGCTAATTAAGATGAAGGACAGACTGCAGACTGCAGACTGAGGGAAAATGAGGGCAGCACTGCAGGATTTGAGAACGTTGGTACTTCTGCAATCTGGGTCAATCCCAAAAGCTCTTTTGGTCAGCAGCGGCGGTTTTGCTTGTCCCCGTTTGTCACTATCTTTCTGGAGTGTGCTTAGTACTTTTTTTTTAAAGCAGTTGAGGAAGAAAGCTCAGATTCTCCAAAAGTGATGTTCGGGACCTCAGTGGATGTTCTTTACGCTTTTGATGGCAAAATCTCGAGATCTTGCGAATGACCAAACTGAAAATATGAATGGGTGTCGGTTTTTTTTCAAGAACAGGAAGTTGCACATTAGTGCAAGGTGGTGTCGATGGATACACTTCCTGAAAATCTTTATTCACTCTGCCTCTCCTCAGCAAAGTTGGTTGCTCTCTCATCGCAGACTGGAGGGTGGCATCTTTGTTTTCTGCCATCTCCCTTCCAGTCTAGCTCCATCTGCTCTCGCAGACCTCTGGCCATTCTCGAGCAATTGCATTCTTCCAGTTATCCCCTCCTGGTTAAAGTTCCAGAATCCAGGCTGACTGCACGCCTCAACTGTTTTGTTCTTCGTTTCTTCCATCTTTGGAACAGCCTGCCAGAGGTTGTTCTGTCCCAATCTTCTCACTGTTGCTCCTCACCACTGTCATTTGACATCATCCTCCATGAGCCTCCATCTTGTAAAGAAAGTAAAATCTCTCTGAAGTTATGGTATATCCATGTAATACAACTTTCTATCCCTAAAGCATCAGGGTGACTATTTGTACCAGAATCTTCTTCTTTCAGGATCAAATCCACACTGCACAACTCATCTCTCCTTCTGAGATATCTTTTCATTCCATTATATCTCATTTTGCTTTTTCTGGAACAAAATATCGGCAATATTAGCCACAATAACACACATATCGGTAATAACAACCTTGGTAGTTTTGTTTGGATTTGACAAGGCAATATTTTGTGAATATGAAATGCTTGGTCCTGTAATGAGTGCTTTGAAACATTGTTTTTCTTTTAAGATCATGTGAAAGTTGCTGTTGTTTGCTAAAACTTCTCATTTCTGCATCACAAGCATCCACAATAATATTAAAATGCTCTGTTTTTCAATTTCATCTTCCATCTTCTTTCACAGAATGA
>NC_140963.1:21053870-21076370 GCF_056783735.1 Eptatretus burgeri
CACCACGCGTTATAATTTATTGCTGAAATAATTTATATTTTATATATTATCACCGCGATGTACCGGGGGAATCCGCAGAAAAAATTAGTTACGTTCCAAGGGAAAACCCGCGATGAACCGGGGCGCGATAGGTGAACCGCGATGAAGCGGGGGTTGACTATATAGCTTTATAACCATTGACTGACACTGATATTAAAGATCGGTACCTTCCGGATGACATGGTGAGCTGAAATTTTGCATGCCAATGGATAATCGAAGCTGATACACCAGGAAAATCACGACTAACTGTGTCGTGACTGGTCGCTAATTGACCACGAACGCCAATAACTCGACCACATGACTTAGGGTCCTCCGTCTGACAAACCGTTTACTGAAGAGTCACATGACCTCCTTACTGGGAAATGAGCCCTCGGTACGTACTTGTGTTAACCAGATTAATTACATACTGGATCAGGTGCAGCCAAGCGGAACTGCCAAGTACGTACCGGCTACGAAGCAAATCTCTGGGGAATAATGTCCCGGCTATGATAGGGTGTGGGCAATGCTGCACCAATGAAGGAAAACATGAAAATGAGCTGGGAACATTTATTCACAGTGCATTGATTTACAACCAGAATGTGAGGAAAGTTATGTCGCACATTGAATGGGATTCGATGGGACTTGTCGATTACCTGGCCCATGGACGGGTGGCAGAGATGGTGGTGGTGGTCTGTTCTGTGATAGGCACATGATACCACTGGACCAATCATGTTCGGTGATGTACTTCGGGCTGCATAGCTAATACTCGGTGACCTCGGCTTCATTTTTTAACCCCCTAATTTTTGCTCGTGATAGCGAGCTAAAATATATAGCGAATTCAGTCATGTATACTAAGTATAATATTGCTGAGTTCCGTGGACAGTTGACGCTTCGTCTAGGAGGAGATATAAACACTTCACTCCTTTATAGTATAGATTCTCTGACGCCTTCAACTTCTTTGCTTGCGATTCTTCATCCATGTGGAATGATTTGGTTGGCAAAGATTTTACCAGAGAATAACAATGCTAGTTCAGTACAAAAAAGGGACTTTCCGTCTTGAGAGGGTATAGACCCCTCACCCCCGATAGATCTGCCCTTCACCCAAACACCTGGGAAAAATTTTTTCAATGTCTCATAACCCTACCCCCTCAACCCCACCCCCCCCCCCAATCAAAGGCTGATCCCCACATCATTCGTGTGCCCAGATTGCTGCTATGGATATCAGCGGCATGATTCGTGTATGCCTGCCTGCGCTCCAGTGTGTAAGCCGCCGTACATATTGTTATGAATCTGAAAGCCATCTGCACACAGACAGGCAGCAGTCCCCGCAGTTCAGTTATTTCGTTAAGTATGTGTGTATAGTTAGAATCCTTCCCCTGTGTCTAAAGGGAATTTCATGTGTGCGCTGCGGGTTTATTTTTTAGTTAGGTTTTCATCAACTACAACAACAACAGCGGACCGTTGCCTCGCTCCACCGTCGTCATTACGCATGTGGCCTTAGGTGAGGAGGTTGGCAGAGCTGCAATCGCCTCAGCTCCGACTCCGCCCCAGAAAGGTGGGAGTTGCCCTGCCTGCAGTGGGCCTGTCCAATGAGGGACGGCCAACGAATTGCGCGATGCAACCATCCAATCAGGAGGCGAGTGGCGAGGAAAGAAATCGCTCCCACCTCAAGAGTGGTTGTCAGGACGAGCTGGCAGAGTGATTGACGTGTTCGGTCTGGCGGTCTGGGTTTTGCCTCGGCTGGTGTCGCCGGATCAGGGGAAGCTTTTTCTGGTTTGATCGACGGTCACCTCTCGCCTCGTCCACCTTCATGCTGGTTGGCGTCTGTCGCTCCTTCCCTCATCCCTGGTGCTTGGTGCTGTGTTGTGGCGGTGGGTTCGAGTCCCGCCACCGGACAAGCTTGACCAGATCGCACGAGGGGTGGACAGGTGCAAGAGTAGGCTCTTGTCCTCAGCTCGCCTTCCCTCCGAGCTGAAGGGCCGAAATAAAGGCCCGACGGGGTCCATTCCGTGTGTGTGTGTGTGTGTGTGTGCGTGTGCGTGTGCGTGTGCGTGTGCGTGTGCGTGTGCGTGTGCGTGTGTGTGTGTGTGTGTGTGTGTGTGTGTGTGCGTGCGTGCGTGCGTGCGTGCGTGCGTGCGTGCGTGTGTGTGTGTGGCGTCCTGTAAGTAGAAACTGTTTAAGTGCCTTGTACATTGTAAATTGCATTTCATTTTATTCATAATTAAGTCTGCTCTGTGTCTCCCTCCCGATTATTGTAATAAACCCCTGTTAAATGTACCAGCTTGTTTCCTGTGCTTTCTCCCATTGACCCAGCACGGTGCGTATTGAGAATTAGTTAGGCCGTTCGTGCCGTAAATTGTTCATTTGGTCCGGCGCGGCTTTGGTAACTTCCGCTCGGTTTCGCCAGATCCGAATCTATGATAGCGACTCGTTTCAGGCAATGTCGGCCGAGGGTGTGGCTTCCCCGGTAGTTAGACGGCGTGGGTACTTAGGTAAATTGGAATTAGACAAGTGGACCCTACCTCACGCCATCAAAATATTGGCGACCACGGTCCTCTAAGTGAACCGTCGACTCCGGAGTTATCCGGGGTGACGACCTTTCAATTCCGGTGTTCGGTGGGAGACGGCCCGACTGCTCCCTCTCGCAGTCGTCCTCGCCACCGAACCCAGCTCCACAACAATATGTGGGTCAACACTGATAAGACAGCGAGTAGTGCACTGATGATGACAGCATTGGAGCCTTGACTCGGGAGGTGTGTACATTGACACAGGCAACAGGTGAGCGTGATCAGCCGTAAAGGGTCACTTCTACAGTGAAGCTGGAACAATTTAGACAAAATATTGTGTTTAATGGATTCACTGAATAGGAAACCTGTGCAAACAGAAGAGGGTTAAACATTATCTTACCTTAAGAAAATGGCAAGTGGAGACTGGAGACTGTACCTGGTGCAAAGTGTGGAAACCACCTGCCGTCACTGGTCTGTTTTGTGGTAGGCACTTGATAGCACTGGACCAATCATGTTCGGTGATGTACCTCGGGTTGCACAGCTAATACTCGGCGGCCTCGCCATCACTTTTAAACCCCCCTAACTTTTGCCCATTTGCTCATGATGGCAAGCTAAAAAATGATGGCAAGCCATCAAAGAAAATGATGGCTCATGATGCCAAGCTAAAAAGTGTAGCGATCCAGAGTCATCTACATTAAGTACAATATAGCTGAGTTTCGTGGACCATTAACGCTTCATCTAGGAGGAGATAATAAACACTTAGCTCCATTATAGTAGAGATGTGCAGCAGGGAAAGGAAGGAATCCGTGGGGTGCGACAAAAGACGAGCAACCTTACAAAAGCAGACATTGAGCAGAGTTATCCTGTATATCTTCTACAATCTTAACTTATGCTTGGACAGGTGCCATCGTGCACACACACACACACACACACACACACACACACACACACACACACACACACACACACACACACACGGAAGATTTGGTATAGCCCAGAGAGAAACAAAGTAGGTGAGGGAAAAGGACCTCTCAATACCTGGCGTGGTCGGCAGACCAAAGCAACCCAGAACGCTTTGGGAGAGGTAGGTGGGAGGAATACTGGGTGTGTCTAGAGTGTGGGAATGTGAAGTGTGGTGTAATGCAACATGGGGGTGCAGCATTGTGGAAGAGGAAAATGGGAATGTGAGTCAGTTTGTTCACTCCTTCGGATTCTGCCCGTAAAAGAACAGTCGGGCTTCGCCCGCGTTGATGTTCTTTAATGCATCCACAGCAGACAATATGGAGAGAAAGAAGGATGGAAGGAAAAAAAAATGTGTAAGAAGAAAGTCCCTATTCTATCTGTGTGTGTAAATGTCTGTACCGATTGAGGATCGCTCGAACGGAGCGGCCCCACCTCGTGACAGTGGTATTCGATTTCCTCCTTTCTCCGCTTGGTCACGGGGACTCACGACGCCTTTCGCTCCATGCTGACCACCTTGCTGACCACCTTACTGACTGCCTGCTTGCCGATCCCATCTGGCTCTGCATTCCTTCGGCAGCAGCAACGACAACCCCGAACACGAAGGCGAGCAGCAGCAGCAGCAGCGACAGTGATTTGGGCAAACCAGATGAACTTGAGCAAACGAGCAAGCTAACGGACTGCGACGAGCAAGCAGCCAGCCCCGAGCAGGCTGACTGAAAGAGTGACCAACCCAAAAGACACGAACTGACTCCACTCTGCCATTTTTATGGGCCAGGACGAAGGGAGGGGCTGAGAACCAGATCACAACAAGTTGCAGGCAAGATCCTGCTCCTCTATTGGTGAACATGGTAAAGTTTGGTGAGCAGGGTGAAGTCTGATGTGAGGTGGCAGTTGGGAATTGGCACACACACTCCAAAGGAACGATGTACTGTGCATTGTCGGCAGGAAGGGCTTGCAGCACGAGCATGCTGGAGATGCCCATAGCTTGTTGCTCAATCTTATTTGCATGGCATGCATGCTTGCTTGCATCGTTCGTATAACAGAAAGGAAAAGGTTAACGTGAAGGGAAAAGGGATTTGATAGGCCTAACGACGTGTCTCACACAATACATCTTTCCCCTTTTACCCACCAGATATATGGAAGGGACTAAGACGTATACTATTGATATAACTGCCTGGGGATCACTGTATGTTGTGTGCAATTGCCTTGGAGGCATGCGGTTTTACAGAACCGCAAATATATATATATATATATATATATATATATATATATATATATATATATATATATATATATATATATATATATATATATATATATATATATATATACATATATATATATTGTTGTAGATTCCCGCCCGTCGGCGTGCGAACGACCGCGTCTAACCAATAGCAGTCGCTTCGCCCACCGAACGGACAATCCAGTCGTGACTTTCTGGAACAACGCCAGAAACCAGTCACGGGTGGGTTTTTAATCCCACCACAGCCCAGGCCGTATTTTACCCGCGCGAAATAGGGTCAATCGCCGAATATCGATATACCAAAGTACCAAGCTGGTAACCTACCAAGGGACCGTACCTCGGCGAAGGCCTGCTTGGACACGAACCGCTTAAGCGGTCCGTTCCGTTCTGGGATAACCGAGCGGATATTATCGCCAGACCTCGCCAGACCCGATTTCTATTTATCGGCTGTTTAAAAACCAACTATATTCCGAGTGCAAGATGGGGCAGTTCACTGAGGGAATGGACGCAACGAACAGGTTTACATTCACACAATACAAGGACATTTATTATAATAAAGCATGTATGCAATTAAACAAGGCAAAACACGTATGCAATTATACAAGCAACAAAAGCACGACAAAAGAACTACAACCGTCTACTTATTATGTACAGTCACTTACACTTAACAGCAGTTCCTACTTATTAGACGGGCCCACGGACACACGTACGCACACACGCACACCCAAGAAATGGTGGCAGAGGCCTTTAATAACGAGCTCCAGCTCAGAGGACAGGTGAGCTGAAACCCAGAGCCTATCTCGAACCTCTCCACCTCGTGTGGTCTTCAAGTTGTTCAGACCCAGGCTCCAGCGAGAGCGAGCTGGATCCAATCGCCGAGCCGCGATCCTTCCTGAGCTCCCGCGAATCCTCCCGCGCTTCTCAACACGTGCTGGTGAGGCGAGGCGCCGATCCTTCCCGTCGATGCGTCGCTTCCCCGAGGAACCACCTCCACGAAGAGGTCGATGAGTCGCACCAAGCCGGGAACCAAAATGGAGAACAAAGAGCTCCACGAACCAAGAAGAAGAAGCCACCACTCTCAGCTCGAGCCGAGCGACCGGCTTAACTTCCTTCCAAACAGGGCAGCTTGAAGCAAAAAGCTCTCCTGAGCCAAGCAGAAGCCGAAGCTCACGGAACCGTCAAAGCAAAGAGCCTCGAAAAAGCCTCCTCCCGAGCCAGGCCTCAGCCGAAGCAAAAAGCTTCCGAAGGCCTCAACCCTAACGCAAGCCAAGCAGGGCCCGACGGTCTGCTGAACGGCTACTCTCAACTCCCTTCTCCAACTCTGCCCTCCAACTGTGCCCACGAACAAAAGAAAAAGATCTCCTCTTATCCTTCTCCCGCCCTTCCCCCGATCCCGGCGTGACTCGTGCCCTCGTGCTCCATCCCCCGCTCGGCCACGGGTGCGAGGGAGTTGTTGACATCGTGAGTCACGGGATGGCAGGGTGGTTCTTGCTCTTCGCAGAAGAGGGGGAGGGATGTCTCCATTGTTCGTTCCCTAACTAGTAAATCGATCCGCAGCGCATGTAATCGATTTCTGAACATTTAAACAATGAAAGGTGAGCTATCTAGGGAACAAGCACTTATCGACATAGCTAAGTAAAGGAATCTGTATGTTGTGTGCAATCGAATTCCCAAATGCGTAACTATATATATATATATATATATATATATATATATATATATATATATATATATATATATATATATATATATATATATATATATATATATATATATATACACATATATATATATATATATATATATATATATATATATATATATATATATATATATATATATATATATATATATATATATATACACACAGTCATGCGCCGCTTCACGACGTTCCGGGCAACGACGGATCGCATATACGACGGATCTGCCAGCTCTGAAAAAAAAAAAAAAAATGAAAAAAAAATGTAGCTGAAAAATTCCTATCGCCGAGTGATGTAGCCGACGTAGCGCTGCCAGTCGTATAAAAATAGCACTTACAATTATGTACGCTGTACAGTACATATTACTTCATAATGATAATAAACGACAGTGTGGCCCTGTTATAATGCGATCGTTGAGGTCCATAAAATGTCATCGTGAAAAAAGCAGGGTCGTGCTAAATCGGGATTCAAGGAAATCGGCTTTCAAACTGAACCAATGTTTGCACGTTTAGCTTCCAGCAAGTAAATTACCCTTAAATTGAAGAATTCCGCGAATAAATCGTTGTTCCAGTCGAAATTAAAACACAAATTTCTTTTCTGTGAAGCTTTTCATGTTGTTAAAACAATCGCACTGTTCCGAATAATATATCACAATTGACAGGAGCTCGTTTCTTCATTTATACATTATAACATCGATGCAATGATAACGTATTTATTCATCTTTCTATAATCGATGTGAGAGGACATTGTAAGCTGCTGCAAACAACACCGATGGCCGTCATGAACAGGACAAAGGTAAAACTAACGTGTCTTCCGTCTCTCTTGGATGTGTATTACAATTGCCGACAGTATTCAGTACAGTAACATGCTGTACAGGTTTGTATCCGAGGAGCAATAGGCTATACCATATAGCCTAGGTGTGTAGTTTTGTGTAAGTACGATGTTGGAAAACGAAAAAAAAAATGATGTTCGAACAACGACGACGTCGCTAAACGACACGTTTCTCAGAACGTAACCCCGTCATTAAGTGGCGCATGACTATTTTATATTTTTACGAATTTACGCCCGCCGGCGTGTGATCGGCCACGTAACTCAAATTGCGACACGTCGCCCACCGGAACGGACAATTCAGTCGTGACCCTCCGGGAACTACCGCCAGGAGCCAGTCACGGGTGGGGGTTTAACCTCACCACGATCGTGCCAATTGCCCACCCGCGCAGGATAGGGTTGCTCGCCAAATTCGACCTACCTAAGTACCTGTGCGAGTGGTCGACCGGGCGATCGCACCTCGCCGCAGGTCGACTTCGGACACGGGCCACTTAAGCGACCCGTTCCGTACTATCGGGATAACCGAGCGGTGTTATTCGTCGACCTCGACGGTTCGATTAATTATCGGGCGTATTCAGCCCACTATCAATCCCTTACGTGATGCAAGATGGAACTTTCAAACAGAGGAAAGGACGCAACGAAACTGGAAACAGTTTGACAAGCAAGCACTTTATTTTCACACACAGACATGCATGTAAGGCAGTAATGCAATGTGCAGCAAAAAGGAAAATGCAACCAAAGCAAAAGCACTACTACCGACTATAATTATTTACAACACTTAAACAATTATACTTGTCGGGACTCGGCGCCACATCATGCATTCAAAATAAACAGGAAAGACCTCTCCATAGGCAGGGAGGTAGACGGGGTCCGTGGACCAAATGTGCGTGGAACCTGGAGGAGCGGCCAGGTCCACGAGACCGAAAAGGTCTTACCCGCGTCCTCGTGACGGCGGGTAAGCCGCAATATCCGCGCAGCTGCGCCCCGACTCCGTGCCCCTGGCGTGGTCGGTGAGCCCTCTCTGGCGTGCTCTGCACCAGCACAGTTGGGTCGGCACCACGGTTAGGGTGGGAAATGAACGGGGCCACTGGCACTATCTCAGCGCGGATGGGGGCGGAATTGTTGATGCTCAGGGTCGAGCGAGGGGAATGGCTGGCTGGCTTGGTCGCTTGTGAAAGCGAAGGTGGGTCGATTCCCACGACGAGATGAGACCAGCGACCAGCGACGAGACGACACCACACTACAACTCTCCAACCTCGACGACCACCTCCGTCTTCACTCGACCCCCTCCCCCCGCGAGTCGCCTTGTGCTCGCGTCTTTATAGACCAGAGGAGGAGCCTGTATGCAGATTTTAGGATCAAAACGCGATTGGAGGCGGGACCACGCCACCCTCTGTTCAGCCATTGGTGGGCCAAAAAAGGGGCGTGAGCCGCTTTTGATCCGAATTCCTTCCTGAGAGGAATTCACATCCATCGCGCTTGGAGGCGGGGCCACGCCGCCCGACGTTCAGCCATTGGTCGGGCAAAAAGGGGCGTGAAGCCTTCCTGATCCGAATTTTTCCCTGAGAGGAACGCATTCGTACCCGCGGCTCGACGCGTTCGGCATCAATTACCGAACGGGCCCTAGACAGCACGACGTTTGGTGTTGACTGGTGGTGTGGTCGATGGTTGTGGAAGGAGAAAGGCGCAGGTGGTGGGGGGGTTTGCTGTGGTGGTTTGGTGGTTGGCAGGCGTCGTTTGGGAATGGCGGTGAAGCAATGTTTGCGGCATGGAGTTTTGGAGGTAAAGAGGCAAAGGTGGTGGTGTTTGAGTTGTTGGCAGCGTAATGGTCCAAAATAACAATAGAGAAAGAAAAATGGCTAACTCAAAGCGTCGCAGCCCGGATGAATCACACATATTCCCTCTAAACAACAGGTGTGGGCAAACTACACATGAACTTATCGATATATCTCACCTGAAGACCCTTTATGGTGTATTGCGAATTTCCACAGCCGTAACACTACCCCCTCCCCTTTTACAGACTCGTCCCGAGTCGTCAAATTCTCGTGTGCCATCATGTGTCGTTCTCCCTGAGTACGTTTTACCTTCGGATCCCTGAGTGCGACATTCATGGTATTCGTGTCCCCAAAATAAATAACCTTCGGGCTGAGTAACTAACTAAACAAACCCGCTCATTCAGACGACTTAAATAAATTGCCGGCGCTAAGACATACATGCCGAGGGCGCACTCATATTTACAGTACATCTTAACCTTAACCTTACAATTTACACTACTCCATGGCCCAGGATCTATGGACTCTGCAAGAAAAACAAGTCACAAGCAGGGGGCCAGGCTGCTTAAGCACAGTCCAAGGCCTCCCCGTTTTGACATGAACGCAGTGAACTGGCAAACGTTGCACGGGCTGCCAGTGCAGTCTCCGTGCCAGCTCAAGTGGCACACACAATGAACACAACGGCGCATGTATGGATGGATGGATGGATGGATGGACGTAAACACAGTGCACGGGCCGCCACTCCAGGCCCGTGTTGTAGCTGTCAACAGGGCAGTCATCGCAAACTGCGCAAAGATCCTGACACACATGGCAATGAACAGCGGGGGGGGGGGGAATGCAAAACAGCACGGGGGCAAAAGATGACGAGGGCAGTCAGCATGGATGGCAAAAGCAGGCAGGCAAGGCATGGCATTACAAGGCCGCTGTAGCACAAACAGTCGGCAGTGAAGCTGACCGGCACAGGCCTTGAAGCAAACAGCCGGCAGACGATCCGACCGGCAGAGGCCTTGCAGCAACAGCCAGCCGATGAAGTGGCCGGCACAGGCCTTGCAGTAAACAGCCAGCAGATGAAGTTGGCCAGCACCTTGCCTTGAGATGGAGGTTGGTGGAGGGAGGGCGGTGGTGCTGGCCACTCGGAAGGCGGGCTCGGACCTGCCTGACTGTCTCCCTCCCAACCATTCGCCTTTGCCTTTCTCTGTCCATACTCACCCCCTTAATTTGTCAAAAACCAATTTCGCCCCAACTTTTTTTGTTGTTTTTATTTTTTTTCTTCACTTCCCCACTAGAAATCGTCCCCTAACCCCCTTTCCTGTCATTGTTCGGCTAACCTATCGTCTCCTAGCCTACTCCCAACCCCTACGTTCCCTTCCTGGAGGGGAATGAGGGAGAGCTAGCGTGCTGTGTCGAGGCCCTACTCAAGCCTCAGGATGGCCTCCTCGGAGTTCAAAAATCTTTACCCAAAGTGGGTCCAGCATCCCACAACGAGAGCGAAGGGATGGCTGGTGCGGAGGGGTACACTTCCAAATCTACCCTAACCATTAACTCTTAATCTACCCCGGGGCTTTCAACAAGCTCCTCTCGCTTAAACTATCGGTTCTAACAACGAAGATTCCCGTCGCCTGTGTTGGTGTCCTCACAATTTCGGGCCATGCCCCCCAATTTTCCGCCTGTGCCCTCGCATGGTTTTGTGGCTGGGACGCGTGCTCCCTTGGCAGGAACTACCCTCTGCCGATTCCCCAACGATGGCATCCCCGGTCACTACGCTGCCTCCGAGCCTACCAGCTCCCTTAACACCGGGGAGTGCCCTCCATGGCGACTTCCCTGAAATGCTCACGTGACAAGCTGGCTTCCCGGGCCCCTTTCCGAGGGTCACCCGTGCCCACGACACTGCCCACGCGGCCAATGGGGCCCCCGCATCATGCGGGCGCACCCGTGCCCACTACGCTATCCCGGCCCCCCCATGGGCCCTTGGCCTACCGCGGCCGATGTGCCCGGGGTACCCACTCAGCGATACTCGCCTTTCGCAGCCACGCTCCCAGCCCGTCAACAGGGCTCCTGCACCCCTCCAAGCGGGTTTAGAGCTTACTTCCCCACCAACAACAAAACGACCTCCATTTTTGTCAATTTGACGAACCCAGCTAACTCACTCTACACTGACCCGGGGTCCCTTGGGTGGGAATCACTCCTCCCCCCAATCACTCATCGCACCATGCATACTACATTCGCTCCATACGTACAGACCCGCTGGCCTCACCCAGTCAACATGCCTCCATTCATTTCACTCCAATGCTGATCTCTACCATCCTGCTCACTACGTCCCCTAACTAACTCGTGCTCCCTCGTCATCCCTTCCACGACAGCACGTTCCTTTTAACCTACGTAGCTAAGCTACGTCCCCTCTACACATCCAAGTCTGTCTCTGTCTCCAAATATCCCATTTTCCAACCTAAATATCAACTAACATCCCTCTACCTAATCCATTCCACGGGCCCATGAGGACTTACCCCTGCCCCATGAAGCCGGTCGAGCTAAGCTCACCCTTCCCCCTAACTAGTGCCATCCTGTGCCCGGATCAAGCGGATCTTCCACCCCTCGCCCAAGGAATCCTGTTCACCCGAAAGCGAGGCTGGCTTTTTTTTTTAATTTCATTTTTTTAATGCGTGCAGCACCAGCGCGGCAACTCGCAACCTGCGCTCTTGCACCTTGCCCGTGAAGTCATGCAGCTGTTCGCATCCCTCGTCCCTCTTGGACGGCACCATCCGGCAGGGATTCACCCTCCTGCCGGATTCCAACCCTACACGCAGCCATGACGCCACTCTGCGCATTAAAAAAAACAAGCGCCGCGTTTTGAGGGGTTCCCCACGCGAACACATGTGCTCTGCCCATTGGAGCTTAACACAAGCTCGCGTGGAGAACCCGTCCGATCCAAATCCGTAATCCTGCCTAACCTTTGTCCGTACACGGGATCGGCAACATCCACCGCTGGCGTTTCTGGACCGGGTTTCACTCCCGCAAGCGCGCACGTGGTGGCCTCGTGCGCTGCACGGCACAAACCTCGCGCTCGCTGCAGTGTAAACCCGGCGCGGTCCCCAAAACAGTTACGGCCGCTACTCGGCTGTTGTCCCTCTGTCGCCGTCGTACTCTCGCGCTCAAGATCCATTCAACCCACGCACACCTGCATCTCACGACACTCACACTTCTCTCCATGACATTCACACCGGGAGACGTGGCTGCGTGCTCCCGCATGCCGACCCTCGTCTCCCTTACACACAGCGACCTTACACACGCTGTTCCTCTCACACTCGGCCGCTCACTCGCACACGCGGTGACACTAACACGCGGTGCCTCATCCAAACGCACCGCGTGCTGGGAAGCACGCACTCCGGCACACTCGTGACCACACCACTCGCACACGGGGGCACGCTCACACCTTTCACCACACACACCGGGACAATCACACTGGGGATTAGTGCCACTACAAGGGGTCCCGGGGCCTCCATACCCCCCACGCTCCTCGTGCACCTGTCCGCAGCACTCGCCCCTCAACTCCGCGAAGCACGACCGGACCCACCTGGTCATGACCAGCTTCAAGGGAGCACGGCGTCTCCCTCCATTCCCGAAGGAGGCTATCCGGCTGCTTGCACCGGGTCCCAAAAGAGTCCGCCACCTCCTCCTCATGGTTCTCCACTACCTTAATGTGTGTGTGCTCGTTTTTCACCCCGTCTTTATCGTGCAGTCTCTCCTCTACTTTTTCTATCTCCCGAGTCTCTCTACATTTTATTTCTGTTGCCTCTTCGTGTCTATTTAATTCAGTCTCGACTCGGTCTATCTCCCGTGTCTCTGCCAATACTTCCTTTTCCTTCGTCGTTTCTGTTATTTCCATCGTCTCCATTTTTATTTGTGTCTCCTTAATCAGAGTTTGCCCTAATTGTTCTTTCATCCGACGAGTGGTGTCAATCAAGTCCTGCAGCACTAACATTACTCCTTGTGGTGCTGTCACACATCCCACCTTATTGCGTTGTTCTACTTCCTGGCTCTTTTTGAGTCGTTCCTCCCCTCGGAACTTTTTGAGATGTTCGTTCTCTTTCCGGAGTTTTTCAATCTCTGTGGACGCCAATTCTGCTTCCTCCTCGAGTTGGTTAACTTCAACCTCGTTTAGTTGTTGTTTTCTCTCCCACTGTTCCTCCTGCTCTTCATTTTCCAATCTCATTGTTTCTTTCAATTGGCTCATTTCCTTCCTGTGTTTCATTCGCTGTTCTCTCACTACTCTTCCTTGTTTCCTCTTCTGTCCTCCAGTTTCATGGTTTGCTTCATTTGGTTAATCTCCTTTTTGTGTTTCATTTGCTGCTCTCTCATTACTCTTCTTTGTTTCCTCTCCTGTCCTTCCATCTCCAGTTTCATGGTTTGCTTCATTTGGTTAATTTCCCTTTTGTGTTTCATTCGCTGTTCTTTGTCTATCTCCTCGCACTCCAGCCTTGCCTTTTCTTGCAATTGGTCAACCTCGGCTTCATGTTCTTTTTGTTTTCCATCCCATTGTTCCTCTCGTTCTTCCCTCTCCAATCTCGTTGTCTCCTTCAATTGACTGATTTCTCCTTCCTGCTTCATTCCTTGCTCCTTCACTTTCTCCTCGTACTTCAACCTATTTTTTTCCTTTTGTCGTTCAGTTTCGAATTCATACTCTTTCAGTTTTTTATTCCACTGTCTTTCCTGTTCCTCATTCTGCAATCTCGTTATTTCCTTCAATTGACGGATTTCTTTCTCCTGTCTCATTCCCTGTTCTTTGTGTTTTCTATTCCACTGTCTTTCTTGTTCCTCATTCTGCAATCTCGTTATTTCCTTCAATTGGCTGATTTCCTTCTCTTGTCTCATTCCTTGTTCTTTCAGTACTCTTTCTTGTTCCTCATTCTGTAATCTGGCCTTCGCTTCCAGCTGTTCGATCTGTACAGTGTGGTTCCTTAACGTTTCATTCTCTGCTCTCGTTCTTTCTTCTTTCACCATCCTCAACTCGTTTTGTAATTCTCTCTCTTTGTTTTGGTGTTTCTGTAACTCAGAAGCTTTCTTTTCCAATTCCTTTCTCATCTCCGCACACTCCGACTTCGCTTTGGCTTCTAATTGTTCAATCTGCTCAGTGTGGTCCCTTAAAGTTTCACTCTCTGTCTCCGTTCTTTCCTCTTTCAACACTCTCAGTTCGTTTTGTAATCCCCTCTCTTTGGTTTCGTGTTCCAGTATCTCATAAGCTTTTTCCCATTTTCCCTCCCTCTCTTCATCCCTTTCCTTGCACATCTTATCCCTTTTCCTGCTCATCTCATCATACTCCAACTTTGCTTTTTCCCTTTGTTGTTCCTGATATTTCTGTTCTCTTTTTGCCTTCTCTTCTAGTTTTCCCTGCCATCTCATTTCTTTCTATTGTTCTTTCCAGGCTTTCTTTGTCCTGATTGCCTGATCTTACCTCTTTCTTTAGTTGCTCTACTTCCAAATTGTGTTTCCGTTTTTGCTCTTCCAACTTTTTTTTCCATTCTTCCTCCAATTGTTTCTGAAGCCCGACAATGTCCGCCTGTCTCGCCTGCCATGCCCACGTGGTTTGAAACGGTTGTTGAGAGCGCTCGCCTCGTGTCGTGCCGTTCGTTGCGCTACAAATAGCAGCCCACTCACACCTCATGCCGCGCTGAAGTGCCGCCGCGCCGCCATCTTGCGACTCCGTTTGCCGGCAAAGTTCGTGCTCAGAATATGAGGGTGAGCTCCCCCACGGATTGTAATTAGCGGTGGCGTAATAAAAAGAACCCTCCCGGGTCATGGATCCTACATTACTACACATATTCATTTCTACCCCCGGCACCCGCTCGCCTTGAAACTCCATCTTATTTCTCGTAAGGGATTAAATTTGGCTCGCTCGTAATTTGGGGGGAACGGGGGGGGGTCGCTTCGCACACCCCTGGTCCGATCCCCGTGAATTTAGCCTGGAGACGGGAGAGTTTGTTTCCCGCTCGCTGACACCAATGTTACGAATTTACGCCCGCCGGCGTACAATCGACCACGTAACTCAAATCGCGACACGTCGCCCACCGGAACGGACAATTCAGTCGTGACCCTCCGGGAACTACCGCGAGGAGCCAGTCACGGGTGGGGGTTTAACCTCACCACGATCGTGCCAATTGCCCGCCCACGCAGGATAGGTGTGCTCGCCAAATTCGACCTACCTAAGTACCTGTGCGAGTGGTCGACCGGGCGATCGTACCTCGCCGCAGGTCGACTTCGGACATGAACCGCTTAAGCGGCTCGTTCCGTGCTGCAGGGATAACCGAGCAGAGTTATCGTCGACCTCGACGGTTCAGATTACTTATCGGGTGTTTCAACCCACTATCAATCCCTTACGTGATGCAAGATGGAACTTTGAAACAGAGGAAAGGACGCAACGAAACGGGAAACAGTTTGACAAGCAAGCACGTTATTTTCACACACAGACAAGCATGTAAGGCCATAATGCAATGTGCAGCAAAAAGGAAAATGCAATCAAAGCAAAAGCACTACTACCGACTATAATTATTTACAACACTTAAACAATTATACTTGTCGGGACTCGGCGCCACATCATGCATTCAAAATAAACAGGAAAGACCTCCCCATAGGCAGGGAGGTAGATGGGGTCCGTGGACCAAATGTGCGCGGAACCTGGAGGAGCGGCCAGGTCCACGAGACCGAAAAGGTCTTACTCGCGTCCTCATGACGCGATGGCGGGCAAGCCGCAATATCTGCGCAGCTGCACCCAGACTCCGTGCCCCTGGCGTGGTCGGTGAGCCCTCTCCGGCGTGCTCCGCGCCAGCACGGTTGGGTCGGCACCACGGTTAGGATGGTGAATAAACGGGGCCACCGGCACTATCTCAGCGTGGATTGGGGGGGGGGGGAATTGTTGATGCTCAGGGTCGACCGAGGGGAATGGCTGGCTGGCTTGGTCGCTTGTGGAAGCGAAGGTGGCTCGATTCCACGATGAGACGAGCCCAGCGACCAGCGACGAGACGACACCACACTACAACTCTCCAACCTCGACGACGACCTCCGTCTTCACTCGATCCCCCGCGAGTCGCCTTGTTCTCGCATCTTTATAGACCGCAGGAGGAGCCTGTATGCAGATTTTAGGATCAAAACGCGATTGGAGGTGGGGCCATGCCACCCTCTGTTCAGCCATTGGTGTGGCAAAAAGGGGCGTGAGCCTCTTTTGATCCGAATTCCTTCCTGAGAGGAACGCATTCATACCTGCGGCCGACACTTTCGGCATCAATTACCGAACGGGCCCTGGACAGCACGACGTTTGGTGTTGACTGGTGGTGTGGTCGATGGTTGTGGAAGGAGAAAGGAGCAGGTGGTGGGGGGTTTGCTGTGGTGGTTTGGTGGTTGGCGGGCGTCGTTTGGGAATGGCGGTGAAGCGATGTTTGCGAGATGGAGTTGTGGAGGTAAAGAGGCAAAGGTGGTGATGTTTGAGTTGTTGGCGGCTTAATGGTCCAAAATAACAATAGAGAAAGAAAAATGGCTAACTCAAAGCGTCACAGCCCGGATGAATTGCACATATTCCCTCTAAACAACAGGTGTGGGCTAACTACACATGAACTTATCGATATATCTCACCTGAGGACCCTTTATGGTGTATTGCGAATTTCCACAGCCGTAACAATATATATATATATATATATATATATATATATATATATATATATATACACATACATATATATATATATACACACATACATATCTATATATATATATATATATATATATATATATATATACACATACATATATATATATATATATATATATATATATATATACACATACATATCTATATATATATATATATACACATACATATATATATATATACACATACATATCTATATATATATATATATATATATATACATATATATTGAAAAACAAGGATTAATTTGAAGCAACCTTTATTTTTTTCATCTTTTCTCTCTGAAGAGTTTTTGTGTTTTACGATAAGACAGACAGACAGACACACAGACGGCCTTAGCTTATTATACGAGGGCTGTATCAAAAGTTGTGAGCACGTTTATTGTCCAGTAAAACAAAGGTACATGTTAGAAAACTGATATCAATAGTAACTGGACATCCCACATTACTTTTCAACAAAATCTCCAGAACAATCCACGCATTTCTGCCAGCACTGCACGAGTTGAATAATCCGCTGCAGTAGAAGTCAATTCCAACACTTTACAACCAGCTACACATGGCTATCTGGACTGCCTATTCATTTTCAGTGTTGGCCTCTCATGTGATCTTTCAAGGATCCGAACAGATGGTAGTCCTAAGTCCGGACTGTAGGGGGCATGGGAACATTTCCCAGCCATTCTTTGAAATTTCCTCCATTGTCAGGCATGCAGTGTGAAGTCTGACATTGTTATGTTGAAAGACTACAGCTTTTTCCATCAGGCGCTTTTCCGGAAGTACACGTTTTGGTTTCTTGAGCATCTGAACGTAGCGAACCACATTGATGGTTTTCACTTTTGGCAGGAAATCAACCAGTGTGCATCCCTCGGCATTCCAGAAGACGGTTCCCATAACTTTGCCAATGGAGGGTAGTCTTTTGGCCTTCTCTTTTTTGTCGATGTGGAGTGATGCCATTCCATGCTTTGCTGCTTCGTTTCTGGGTCGAAATGGTGGAACCAGCTTTCATCACCATTCATGATATGGAACAGAAAGTCATCGCCCTCGGCAGCATGTCATTGAAGCAACTGTGATGACACAGCCATGCGTGTATTTTTGTGTTCTTCCTAAAGCAAATCGGGGAACCCAACGGGAACAAACTTTCCGATATCCCAGGGTCACTATCATCCCGTGTACGGCATGGTGTCCTGTGCTAAGTTGCACTGCGATCTCCCTCACCATCACCTTTCGGTCCTCACTGATGGGCGCATCAATTTTCTACTTGTTACATTCAGTTGTGGCGCTTCTCAGCCAACCACAGTGTAGCTGATCTGTGCTTCCGTCTTTGAAGTGTTTGACCCACCTTGACACTGCTCGCGCCCAGGTATGCATCTCCTTATACCTGACTCAACTGGCTATAGATATCTGCAGCCGAGTTCTCCTTCACAAGGAATTCATTCACTGCATGTTGGCAAAATTATACATCAGTGCCACCAATTTTGTCACAATGGATTGTGGGAACACCAGTGGTGGGCATGTGCCGAGCCTGTGCTTATACTGTAGTGGATTGATGGATTGGTTTCACTAATAATTAGTGTTCTGCTATATTCGGCACAAACGTGAGGAATCCACTGATGCTCATGACTTTTGGTACGGCCCTCGTATTAGATCATACATTCATTGTTATAAACCATTATTTGTAATATTACAAGCTGGTTCACAAACCATTAACTGCAATGTAGTTGGTTTATTGAGATAAAAATATTCCTCCCTATTATGGCTCCCCAACCGAAATCCTGACCCATCTCTCGGTCACAGCTTTTCCGGTATCTCGACAAGCTCACCAATGAGATGAAAGAATCGGGGAATCTGGAAGGAATCTTGCTCACTGGCCTGACCCAGGATGGTATAGACCTTATGGCAAGCTATGTAGATCGCACAAGTGATGTGCAGACGGCAAGCCTTTGCATGTTACAGGTAAGTTCCTTTGTTGAGAAATTATTTTTACCTTGTATATTAAAGACACAAAATTTGCACATTTTCATTTACAGCAAATGTTTCTGTACATGTGTGCATGCATTGCGTACTAAATATAAGACCCAGGCACCGGAAGTCTGGCACTGAGCATGCCAATGTCACCCTTCAGGCAGCATCTAATGAGGTCATAGAAGAGGCACGAGTACAGCACTGGGTGGAGAGTTATCGTGATCTCCTCGATGCTTGGCGTTTGTGGCACAAAAGAGCTGCTTTTGACATTCATCGCAGCAAACTTGACCCAGCAGCCAGGCCGTTGCAGCAGGCAAGACTCGTCAGTCCGTGGCAGGATACAATGTGTCATTATATTGTCATCATAGGCTGACAGGATGGCCTCGAGCAGTGATCTTCACTATTTTATTTTTTTGAGGGGGGCCACTTTTGCCAATAAGGCATCAGTGTGAGAGCCACCACACAGCCTGCACGACACAATAATGGCTGCTATTAGGCCCCGCCTCCACATACCCTTCTTCGTTGTGGTTAACTGGGCTGCAAGCAGAATTGTTTACAAACTGCAACCACATCCTGATGTAGTTGTGTTATTTTTATGCTTCACGTTGGAACACTCATTTGAAACCATTGCGTTAATCTGATAATGTTTATGGTGGATTATAATGGGGCGTTTTCACATTTGTGTGTCAGGGGCCAAGCTGTTAGGCCACCAGTGGTTCACGACCCGTGCGATGAAGAACGGGCCTAGAGGTACGCGTACTCACCTCTAAGTTGTCCAGCCTGGGTTAAAATCCCAATCCAACTATAAACTGTCATCCCGGTATTTCACAGACAGGGTGATTCATCAATGTGTTTGCCGTCCCGCAGATGGACGTTAAACTGGGCATCCCATATGCCAGCATTAGTTGGTGGATATTAAAAACCCCATGAAGTCCTCATGAAGAGTAGGCGAGCTATCTCCGGTACCCTGAATAAATTACAAATTCCTTCCCCAACTTGCAGAGGGCATTGCATCAGCAGCACAGCCTAGGCCTCAGCCAATGATGCTGCCCTGCAGCTTTGTGCTGCATATGAAAGAAGATCATCATCGTACAAAACGATTCCTTTTTGCAGTTTTAATAATATTTATTTTGATAACCTGGTATCTTGATGTCTAATAATTATTTAATTTAAGGGATTTTGAGAGCAGGCAAAAATTGTTCATTTGAAGTTGATTATATCTTCACAGATAATGTGAAGATGATGATGAAGAGATTATCATGATGATGAAGAGATTACAAAATAGCTTTTATTTAATTACTCTATTCTGTTTTTTTTTCTGTTTGATAGTAATTTGACCAAGGACTCTGACCAAGGATCTGAGACAGAGACTTGATTCCTTTGGTACCAGGTCTCTTCGGAGAATCCTTTGCAATCACTGGTCAGACTTTGTGTCCAATGAGCGGTTGCTGAGAGAGACTCAAATGAGATTTGTTACCTGCATAGTCCGTGAGCGTCAGCTGCGGCTGTATGGACATGTGGCTCATTTTCCTGACGCTGATCCTGCTCACCAGATTCAATCAGCAAGGGAGTCTCGTGAGTGAAGGAGGCCAATGGGCCGACCACGTGCCTCGTGGTTGCAGCAGGTTGATCGGCATCTCAAGGAGATGGGGATGGGCCAGGCATCTGCCTGGGGGATGGCCAGACGGAGGCCCCTGGAGTACCGGCGGAAAGTGGACGCAGCAACGCGCTGCTCTGACTCATGCTCCCATACCTGACCTGATAGTAGTTTGTTTTTGATTGACTGTTTTGTCCATTCAAATTTATTGTATAATCTATCTATAATTCCAGGTGTGTGTGTGTGTGTGTGTGTGTGTGTGTGTGTGTGTGTGTGTGTGTGTGTGTGTGTGTGTGTGTGTGTGTGTGTGTGTGTGTGTGTGTGTGTGTGTGTGTGCGCGCGTGTGCGTGTGTGCGTGCGTGCGTGCGTGCGTGCGCCTGCGCGTGACCGCTGTTTCTCGACAACCACCAGTCCGATCTAATTGAAACTTGCCAGGTATATTGCTGGGGCCCTGTGGATGTGCCTTTTCAAGGTTTGATATTAATCGGACAAGTGCCTCCTAAGTTATGGCCATTTATTGACCAACCAACAGGACACGGTGCTGCGTAGGCGTGGCCGATGGGGAAGAGAACCTCAGCCGCGTTCCCCATTACGGGTTACAATGTACGGACTTCTGGATAGTGATGACTTTGTGTATTCTAATAATTTCTCGATTTCTTATGCGCATTTACAGATAAACACAATGCCCCAATCCAGTCGTCATTTACGAGAGCGAAGGAACGGCCTGTGTGGTTGTATGAAAGTTTTTTTTTTCTCTTCTCTTTGTGTTTTTCCTTGCGATGACATTGCGAAAAGGCAAAATACGTTGGCGCTAATTAAATCATTGGCCATTAAAACTAAATTGCGAATAATCGTAACTGCGATATGCGAACTTCCGGACAGTGAGGACTTAACTTCCGGACTTCTGGATAGTGACGACTTACTGTATTCTATCTCGATTTATCGACTTACTGTATTTTTTTTATGATGGTGACGATTTTCTTAAACACAATGCCCCAATCCAGTCGTCGTTTACGACAGCGAAGGAACGAAGCTGCGCATCGTGCACACGCAATGGAATCTAACGAAGCACGAGCTGCTTGCTTGACACGCGACGCTTACGCGTGTGACGCGTCGTGCAGCTGAAACAGATGAAGAACGAAACGGATTTCCATTTTGCATTCCATCCAATCACTTATCGATCTGACATTGATGCAAGTTACTTTTTATTTTTTTTGTATGTATGGCCACGCACGTATGGGCACACATATACAGCCAGCCACGTACGGGCACGCGAGAGCAAAGGAACGGCCTGTGTGGTTGTTGTTTCTGGCACGTGGCTTGAAAGTTTTTTTTTTTGTTTGTTTCTTTGTTTTTGCACGTACGGCCACGCACGTACAGGCACGTACTAGTTATATTAATGTGAGTTCCCTTATAAGGGACTTTAATCCAGGGGAGTCCATTGAGCCCATCAGGTCTTCGCAATGATACCAACCTATGGCTATTTGTCCGTGTTCTATCCTTTTTCAATGTTGAGAATCGAGCAAGGAAGCAGCACATACCATTCTTGGTCTTTGTTATGACTCGGCCAGGGTTGGGTTTGAACCGCTGACCTCCCACTCTCAGAGCGAAGGCTCGAACCAAGATGCTACCACATAGCCTAGTTAGGTGTACAAGGTTAGAATAATATTTCTCTTATATTATTGGGTAGTCAATCTAGTCTACCCTTATTAATTATCAGTATTTCCGTCGATATGTTTCTCTGTCTCTGTCTTTCTGTCTGTTCGGTCCAGTGCTGCGTTAATACAATGGTGATTTCGATGAAACTTGGTTGGTAGGTTCATACCATGACCAAGTTGTGTGCAAATGAGAACCGTTGCTATGGACCCATCCGTTGCCGAGCAACAGGACTTTGAAATTTTTGAAAAATCCTTAAAAAAAATTTTTTTCAAAATTCAAAAATCGGGCCACGAGCGACTGTGGGCAGTACCTTCAGCCATATTGTCAAAAAATTGCAGCTGGATCCTATGAAAACTGTCGGAGAAGATAGACTTTGAATGAACCCTGGTCGAAAACAATAAAAAAAACGAAGTTCGTTATATCTCAGAGACTGAGTCAGATATACATGAAACTGGTATGGTAGGTTCATGGTATGTCCTAGTTATGTGTGAGAAAGAACCGTTGCTATGGACGCTTTTGTTGGCTAGTAACGGCTGAAAACAGACGAAATTCGACTTGA
>NC_140963.1:21081370-21151370 GCF_056783735.1 Eptatretus burgeri
CTAACAGTTTCCACTTGTTTTGCTCTTTCTCTGGTTTTGGTTTTGATTAAACAACCCTTAGCATTGTGACTATCCCTTCAATTGTGCAGTGATGCATTTGTTGTTCCATCGATTCTTAAATCCTACCTTGTCCCTTCACATTCTCGTTCCTCAAATAATTGGCGTGGAGAGGAATGAGGGTAGGAGAGATGCATATGGTGGACAAGATGGACACAGACACAATCTCTTAGGAAGGAAAAACGGGAAATTTGGAAGGAGGTGGTTTTGAGTCTGGGGGGAGGGGGGTGGGAAGAGTGGTTAACGAGGGTAGAAAAGATTATGGCATCGGATGGGGGATGATCTGAGATGGTGGTTGAACAGAGAGGTTCAAGACTTGGAAGGAAGAATGAGATTGAAGAGAATGTGGAAGTTAATTCCATAGGCATGAAAAAAGAGGAACAAATGAATGAGTGGAGTTGAGCAGTGATTCTGTAGTTTGTAAATTTCACCAGGAGAGGTTTGATGGTGGACCGTGTGTGCCCCGCAGAAACCTGGGGGTGACCAAGCATGGAAAGAGCAGAGGGTGCAAGACCAGAAAGGAGGTGGTAGAAGACAGAGACCACCAACCTGTCTGCGATGGCGAAGTGATAAGCCCATAGACTTGGCTTAATCGTGGGAGATTCTAATAGTCTTAAAGGCCTTTGTTTCGACAGCATCAAGCTGAGCATGTGAGGCAGGGGAGGGAGCCAGCCCAGAGGGGAGAGCATGTCCTCCATCAAGCTGTGGATGAATGTCTGGCAGTTGAATAGGAGTTCAGATTTGCCAAGGAAAGACTTTTTTCTGTGGAGGATGCCTTGCCTTTGGAGGCCAATTTAGAAATGTGATTTGCCCAAAAAAGATCATGGCTGATTGTGAGACCCAGGAGTTTAAATGACTGAACTTCCTCAAGAGGATTGTTAAAAAAGTAGATTGGGGAGTTTGCCAGACAGTCTTGACAGAGTGAGAGTGAGATGTCAAGAGACCTATTCCAATTATTTGAACAACTTGTGATTTTGTTAAGGTCGGAAGAGAGGGAAAAGGCTGCAGCCTGCCTGGCTGAAGGATGAGCAACGTCACAGCACAGGGTGGAGTCGTCATCAAATGGAAAAAGGGTTTCCAGGGAGTCGGATAGATCATTGATGAAGATCAGGAACAGGATGGGCTCAGAACACTGCCTTGGGCAACCTTGACAGGAAGAGGATATGAAAGGATTCCATTGAGTGCCACACTTTGGCTACGAGAGTGGAGGAAGTCAGTAAGCCATGTGTGGAGTTAACCTTGGATGCCATAGGCAGAGTTTGGAGAGTAATGCAGGATGCCAGACTATCAAAGCACAAGATATGTTGAGAGAGACTGCCTGACTTCTTGTCTGACATTGAGGGTCTCCATCCAATCAAATGCTTCTTTCAAAGACAGCGTTGTTAACCATTATTATTGTCATTATTAGTAGTAACCATTTAAGCTATATTTGCAAGAGAGCTTTGTTGTTTTGACTTCTGAATGTGTTGTGTGAAAGAATATGGTGGTGGCAGACATATCATGAACATCACCTTTTCTTCTTTTTTATTTTTTTTGAACCTTGGACTTTTAAAAATAATTTTATTTTTGTGATTGGTGGATGTAAAACAATGTGTCCATGTGGCAGATGCCACTTCTTCGAAACAAATACAATCCGGCCTCTCCAGTCAGTCAGTCAGTGGGGCATCAAGTGTCAGTATATAAGCCTTAAAGGGCATCAAAAGTCACCAGGTGGATAGAACAGCGATATGTTGCCCTGATGAACCCGAAGAAGGGTGAAACCAGGTCGCTTTGCTTTACATCGACTTGGTGTCATCTTTTGATTTTGCCTTATATGAACTACTGGATGCCCTTCGGGGTTGGTGCTTTCGTCATGATGCCGTCATGATGACATCATCATGACATTTGTCCAAGTCAGGAGAATTTAATAAGACCTGTAATATATATATATATATATATATATTTACATATAAGCCTGGTGTTGGCGTAGTGGTTAGGGTTGCGGCTTGGGATCCAAAAGGTCCTGAGTTCAAGCCCCGTTGGCCACTTGAATTAATACACACCAGGAGGTTGACTCAGCCTGTCATCCTTCCGAGGTCGGCTAAGTGAGTACCAGTGTACTGGGCCCGGTGTATGCCCCGGTTAAAATAGGTGTACCATGTTCCTGTGTCGTAAGAGGCAACCAGGGTTGCGTCAGGAAGGGCATCCGGCGTAAAGAAATAACCTGTGCCAAATCATTATGCGGATCATAACGGATGATACGCTGTGGCGACCCCTAACGGGAGCAGCCGAAAGAAGAAGATATGTATGTATGTATGTATATATATATGTATGTATATATATATATATATATATATATATATATATATATATATATATATATATATATATATATATATATATATATATATATATATATATATATATATATATATATATATATATATATATATATATATACACATACACACACACACAAGCATTTAAAGGCCATTTTCCCCGCTAAAGCAGGGTTTATATTAGCCTTGCGGGCCCCATGACAATCTTCTCCACTTTACACTATTTTCTGCATCTCCCCTTCGTCATCCCCTTGCCCACATTTCTTCTTCCACTAACTTTAGCCAAGTTTTTCTCGGTCTTCCCCGTCCTCCACTTCCGACTACACTCATTTCCAACACTCCTCTCACACAGTCACTTTCATCCTTCCTCAACACATGACCCAACCATCTCAACCTGTTTCTCTTCACAACCTCCATCACAGACTCTATTCCCATCATCTTCCGCAAGTCATCATTTGTCTTCCTCTCTCTCAACGATACTCCACACATCCACCGAACCATTCGCATTTCCAGCCTTTGTTGCTGCTCCATGTTCAGTACCCATGTCTCACTCCCATAAATCATCGTACTCCTCACACATGTAGCATACACCTTTCCCTTCAGCTTCAACGACACGCCACTCAGTTCCCGAAACTTCTTCCATGCACATCTCACTCTAGCAACCGTCGAAGAGTCTGATCCACCTTCTCCATTCAGCATGTCTCCGAGATAGCAAAATGTTTTCACACCTTCCAGCTTCACACCATCTCCAAGATCCAACTCAACAATTCCTTCATCTGCAGCTCCCTCTATGCACACCTTACCCTTGAATGTAGCTGCCACACTGGTTAATGACCCTCTCACCCCACTACATTTTCGATGAACCCATTCAGCACACATTGTACACTGAACGGAGTTCACTCCGACACCCTTCCTGCACACAGCACAAGGCCACTTCTCAGTCCTTTCCACCTCACTACATGCTTTACCACTTGCCATCACCTTCGTCTTTCCGATATTCACCTTCAAACCTTTTGCCTCCACACATTCCTTCCACTTGTTCATCTTCTCCTTCAGTCCATCCATACTCTTTTCAATCAACACCAGATCATCTGCATACAGCAGCTCCCACGGTAAATCCTCCTTTACCCTCTGAGCCAGCACCTCCATCACAACTACAAATAGAAGTGGACTTAGTACTGACCCCTGGTGCACTCCGACCCTCACCTCAAACTCACCACTGTTCCCGTCCTTCGTCCTTACAGCTGTATGCGCTCTCTCGTACATTGCCATCACTACTCTGATCAACCATTCCTCCACTCCTAACTTCCTCAATGCCCATGTCATTACTTTGTGTGGAACCCTATCAAATGCTTTCTCCAGATCAACAAACCCAAAAACAACTTCTTCCTCTTCTCCATGTACTTCTCCTGCAACTGCCTTACAATAAAAATTGCATCTGTCGTTCCTCTTCCTGGCATGAATCCAAACTGCATTTTCGTCAATCTTTACCTTCTTCCTTATCCTCTTCTCCAACACCCTTTCCAATACCTTCATTCCATGGTCCAATAACTTTCTTGCTCTATCAGAGCCACAGTCCAGAGGGTCACCTTTCCCCTTGTACAGAGGGACGAGGGTACTCAGTTCCCAATCCACTGGAATGCGGCCTTCTCTCACCACCAGATTACAGATCTCTGTCATTCTCTTCACACCCCAACTTCCCGCTGCCTTCAACATATCTCCCACAACTCCCGTCAGCCCTCCTGCTTTTCTACTCTTCATTGCTCTTATAGCTTCCTCAACTTCCTTCTCAGTTATCTTCTCTGCTGGTCCTAAAACTGGGTTACTCTCGATGTTGCTCTCCCATTCATTTTCTACATTCAACAGCCTTTCCATATATCTCTTCCATCTTCCTTTAATTCCATCTGAGTCCACAACGATTTGTCCCACTTCATCCTTCAAGCAACTCACCCCCGTCACATCAAACCTCTGTCTCGCTATCTGCTTTGCAATCCTGAATACCGCTCTCTTACCCTCTTCCGAATCCAAGCGTTCTCCGAACATTTTCCTATGGGCCTCCTGCGCCTTTGCAACCTCTTTCTTTGCAGCCTTCTTGGCTACCTTATAACTTTCATGCGTTGCCTCTTCTTCCACCGTACCCTTCGCCTTTTGCCATTCCTTGAACTTCTTCCTCTTCTCTTCAATCGTCTTTCCAACTTCATCACCCCACCACCACGTTTCCGAGTGCCTCGGTGGTCCTTTTGTCCATCCACATACCTCACCAACGGCTCCCAATAGACTCTCTTTCATTGACATCCAACCACTTTCAAGCTCAACCACATCATCCTCAACCATACTCAGCCTCTCTCTTAATGCTTCCTTCACTGTCACCTCTTTCAACCTCCACACCTTCATCCTCTGTTGGTACTTCACCCGCTGAATTCTCCTCGCATCTTTCACCCTTATATCGCAGACAACCAGGTGGTGCTGTGAAACAGTCTCCTCCCCTGGGATCACCTTTGTGTCCCGGAGGTTTCCCCTATCTTGCCGACGCACCATTAGGTAGTCAATGGTTGGCGTCGACTCACCTGACGTGTATGTAATAAGCTTATTATCCCCTTTCTGGAATTGAGTATTACAAATCAACAAATCAGCTCCATCAGCAAACTCCAAGATCCTTTCATCTTCTCCATTTTTCACACCATGTCCATAACCCCCATGGACTCCCTCAAAACCATCTGGACTCCTTCCCACATGTCCATTCAAGTCTCCTCCTACCACAACAATTTCATCGTCTTTCACATTTTCCACCAACTTCTCTATCGCACACCAGAACATGTTCTTCTCTTCATCGCTTCGACCGACCTGTGGGGCATATCCCGAGATGACGTTCACCAAGAGCTTTCCGATCACGATTCTCACCATCATCAACCTTTCACTCACTCTTGTCACACTCACTACACTGTCTACATACTCCTCAGAAAACATGACACCAACACCATGCATGCCTTCCGGGCACCCTTGCCACATAAACTTTTATACTTCTGCCCCTGTCTACCCTTCACCATTCTCACACCACTTCCTTTCCATCGTGTCTCCTGCACACAACATATGTCCACTCTTCTTCTGACCAATGTTTCAACAACTTCTCCAGATCTCCCTGTCATTGTCCCTACATTCCATGTACCAAACCTCAGAAACCGATCTCCACGTGGGGCATCAGACGATTGGTCATCATAAATGGAAAAATTTCCTCCCTTGCTTCGATCGGGTTCCCCACCTTGAGTTTTAATGAGAGGGGTGAGGACCCTCATGGGGTACTTCGGGCTGTACCCTGCCCATCAGTTGTACTCATCATGGTTTCCTTTTGAGGCGATGTTTTTTATGGCCGGATGCCCTTCCTGACGCCAACCCTTTTAGTCGCCTCTTACGACACGCGGGGATACGGTGTACCTATTCTCACCGGGGCACACACCGGGAATATATATATATATATATATATATATATATATATATATATATATATATATATATATAACTAAAAAAGTTATAACTCCGCGTTATAATTCCACGGCGACCCCTACGGCCTGTAAAAGATAGCCAAACGGCGTAGGGCCACCCTGAGGTCACCGCAGAAACTCTGCGGCCGCCGCACGTTTCTGTAAATTCAGAGAGCGTACGGCCGCCGTATCCTTGCCGTAGAGCAAATGTGACTTAGGCCTAAATAAGAAGAGAGTTAAGACAGTTGTAAGGCAGGAGACTTTTACTCAGAGAGTAGTTGATGCATGGAATGGCCTCCCTGGAAAGGTAGTGGCAGCAGAAAAAGTAGATAAGTTTAAATTTGAATTAGATAGATACCTGGAAGTTATGGAGATAGAGGGGTATTGAGATGTTGATTGAACTTAAAGGTAGCTTGAGCATTGATGGGTGATTGTGTGCATGTGTAAGGAGTGCTGTTGGTGGGGGTCTCGTCAAGGGGTTGGTGTGTGGTTGATGTGTGTTTTTAACCAAGCCCATGCCCCCTCCGCTGAGGAGAAGAAAAAATATATTGCAAAATACAAAAACGACAAAAACTTAAAATAAATAGATAAATTAAAAAAAAAAAAGAATAAATAAATATTTTTTGCATTTTCTTCTTTGGATCTTGTGTTGATAAATTAGTGTGGTGTTGTCACAGAGGCATGATGGGCTGAATGGCCTCCACCTGTGTATAATTTCCTTGTTTGTGTATGTGTGTGTATATATGTATATATTATATACACAAACCTTGTTGAAATTCTGAACTCCTTGCTGGAGAATAAAAAGAAAAGAAAAATGGCTGAACATCCATCTGCGGTTAATAAATATTACACTCATGATATTATTGTTTCACAGGGCTGTTTTATAATTGGGGGGGGGGGGGTGGGTGGGCAGTCTCATCAGCATGGTTGTCATTAATCTCAGGTATTTTTAAAAGCAATTTCAACATTATTTCTTCCTCTAATTTGTTGAGGATCCCCAAAAACAAAACAGAAGCTTCCATCCCTATGATGAGTGACTTCCATCAGGAAGAGATTATCCAAAATGACAACCATGCTGAAGAGATCCCTCCCACAAAAAAAATAGATCAACATGTCATGTCTGATGAACATAAACACACAGGCATGGCTGGAAAAGGGGAAGAAGAGGACAGGCTGAGTCAGGTGCAGAAGCTTTCCCAGTTCAACAGCTGGTTCACCTGGTGTCAGAGCTGTCGGCATGGGGGGCATGCTGGCCATATGATGAGCTGGTTCCGGTGAGACTTTGCCTTCATGTTTATCCTATAAATTCACATTGTGTTTCTTATTTTGGCTCTTAGCAACTTATTGTTGGAGCCTTGTTGTGAGTGGTAAGGTAATTGTTACATATCTACAGCAATTATATGTCATGCTTCAATTATTACCCCATGCATGCAAAGCAAAAAGCGGTGTTAAGCATTTGGTTATGATGTCTGTCCGTCCATCTGTCTTATCAGTCTATGATCAAGCAACAGCTTTAAATGGAATGCTATATTTTGAACATGAATAGAAACATAAATAGGAAGAAAGGTCTGCCGTTTTACAGTACTTTGGCTTTGAATTTGTTCCGATCGCACATGTGCACAGAGGAGTGAGATAATATTTTTACTCTGTCTGCCTGTCTGGCAATCAAACAAAATTGAAAATCATTCCAAACAGGAAACTTGTGGTTTTTAAGGACATCATAAAGGACACAAACAACCATTAAGAACTAATGTAATGTTTTAGATCGGGTGATGTAATAGACACTGGGTAAAATGGTGGTAAAACCTGGAATGAATTTGTTTATCTGCCTTTAAACCTCTTTAAACTTTTATTTAAATTGAGTTACATGCTTGAACACTATACTACACAAATTGCTTTCACAATACTTCAAAAAACCGTGCTATATATTGATATGTGGCATGTCTGATCTCGTGAAGAAGACGCTGCCAATGATTGCTATATAGCAGCGTTTCTCAACCTTTTTACCCTTGTGGAACCCTTGAAATAGTTTTCATGTCTCAGGGAACCCCTGCATAAAAATTATTATATTCCATTATTAATATCTTGCTCTTTTATATTTTTATCGTGGTTCACGTGGTAAATATAAAAAAAATTTCGGATACCTGGTTTTAGGAAAAAATGACCCCCTTTTTGTCATATTTATGGGCAATGAAAAAAAAAAACATACTTCTCATTTATGAGGCCTCACACTGAGGTTTTAATTCACAAAAAAAAATTATTTTTTTTTTTGTTTGAAAACGTCATTTTGAAAGTGTTTTGAACCCTGAGTCTGTTTGACAATTAAAAAACACACCTCATGTAACTTGATCAACAAAACTTAAACAAATAAAGCTGAAGCAATAAAGGTAAACAGAAGAACTAACCTTGAGAGAGAGAGACTTCGCGCTAGGAAGCACAGAGAAGATAGATGGACACCGTGCATGCGTCCCGTACTTGAGTCAGTCACTCGATGATACACGAATCCGCCGCGTACAGGACGTCCACTAACCAGTGAGGGCGGTTTCATACTGGCACCATATAGACATCGTTAAATACATTCCCTGTGGTTGTTATAATTGTAAATAATATAAGAGGTTGAAGCCTCTATTATAATAACCAAGGAGTTTCCAACAATATGCTGTACGTGTATCGTAAAATTACGAATATTAAATCAAACAAAAACTACTCAAAAATACATTAGCCTATTTATTACTGTTTCTCACGGAACCTCTAGCGACCTCTTGTGGAACCCTAGGGTCCCGGGGAACCCCGGTTGAAAAACACTGCTATATAGTGAGGTCGAAACAACATGAGTTAATTTTTCAATGCGATCCCATAGATTCTGACCCAAGGAACACAAATCCGAATGTGCCACAAAAATCTGACCCCGGATAAGGTCATTTTGGTGACCTTGACAGGCCATTCGTGGTAAAATAGGACAAAACACCTATACAGTGGTAATTCTTTGTTTTACAGAAGGGTTAAGTTCTGCAAATTCCTTCTGTAAATCGAAACCAATTTTCCCATCTCGTCCCATTATATAAGTGGAGATGGGTTTCTACAAACCAAAATCTTTACTCCAAGATGTAACAAATACACTTAATAAGGCAACAAACTTTATTACAATACTCTGGACATTACTTTAAACTCTTAACTATGACTGTAATACTGTGTATGTGTACTATCATGGAGATCAAATAAGAATACGTTCAAGTGATAGGGTAAGGGTGAAGGAGTGATGAGAGGACAAGTGAAGGAGTGAACAGAGTCAACCACGAGATGTTGTGAAATTCCAATCACAGAAGTTAGGGTTAGCTGTTCGTTAGAACACCCTCGCATCCGATGATAACATTTAAGAGTGTGAAAAAGCGAAACTTGAAAATAATTTAATTTGTGGATCGTAACGTGTATTAATTTAATTATTCACGACATAGAGAATCATTAATAATGAAAAAAATTCTCCAATTTACACCCAGATGGTGGCATAATTTGTTTATGTATGAGTTCCGACCGTCGAATATTATATCAAATGTCAAAAATCCGTACGGTAATACGAATACAGTACGTATGCACATCTTGCCTACAAAGGTTTATATACAGTACTAACTTGTTTTAAACTATGATAATAAGCAATTGGACTTGAAGTGCAATAATATACTTTTGCCCTCAGGTCATGCGATGCATGTAAAACTGATGATGAGAGAAAAAAAACTTTTTCGAGTCAAATTTCAATTGTCGTGAATTTTGCTTTCCGTTGTATGAATTTTAGTCACTACTTCTTCGTTTTCCGTTGTAGCAAATTTCTGTAACGAGGGTGATTGCCGTATCGATAACGGATAGTCATACTACGGTAATATTGGTGTCAAATGAAAGATCATCAAAACAAAACTCTTTTATTCTGGGATACAAATTGATAGGGTCGACAATGTGACTGGGATGTCAACAATTATTGTCACTAAAGGTCATTTTGATTAAAAAAAAAAAAATTGAAAAACATCCCAAGAGGATGATACGACAATGATCGTGTATGGTGTCAAATTAAAACTCTCGTCAAAACAAAACACTTTCACTCCAGTAATGTATAAAGTGATGCGGTCAACCGTTTGACCCTGGAGGTCATTAAAGATCATGCAAGGTCAAAAGTTCAGGAACATGAAGCAGTGGTGATGGGATGATTGTTAATGGTGTCAAATGAATGCTCTCCAAGATAAACTGCTTTCTGCAAGTTAAAATGTCTTGTGGTTAACTGTGTGACCTCTACATCACTTTTAGCAAGAACATTTGCACAGTTGTGTACAGTCAAGATGTTCTTTTTCACAAGAGCAGGAGCCAGTGCAGTGTTTGTGGCAACTGCATTTTACCATCAGTTTCAACGTTTGAGTGGTGGTGCCGCACTTAGTCCACACGGGCGTTGGGTTGTTGGCGGATACTTGCTAGCCAAAGGAACATGGGTCCTCTTCAGGGAGTTTTGGCTGATTACTTGTATACCAGATTGATGCCTGGTCCACAGCTCGTCGAAGGTGAAGTATTAGTGGGTCCTGTGTTGGTAGAATCTGCTGGACATCTTGACTTATTTGACAGAACATGTTCATTCTCAAAGCATTGACCTCAGATATAGTCGATGTTTTGTCGTAAAGTCGACACACAAAATCCTCAACGGTAGTGAAGTCATCGCCTGTCAAAGCCTGGAAGGGGTGCAATGAGATGTTCATGATTTTTTTTCTGTAACCTTTTCTGGCCTTGAGGGATCTTTGCATGACCAGCAATGCGTTGACGTGTCCCATCACCAGCTCTGTCTGCTCTCTTACTGCATGTGCTACCTTTGATACTTTTGGGAAAGTATCTGTCCCATATGACATCAAGGCGATCACAAGATTTGCGTTCAACCCGGAGGCAAGGGCAGAAGACTGTAACCATGTAGTCGTCAAACATCAAGCATGATGGTTTTGCTGGCATCTTGTGGATGATATTTGTTATCAAGATTCTCGCAGTTATGTAGATCCTTTGTTCGTTCGTTTTGGCAGAAGCCGTACTTCGTTTTTTCGAGGACGGGTTCCACAGCGAGTTAACTTTCACTTCCTCCTCTTTTTCTTCTAATCTTCAACTTGTTGGAGCATATAAGAGGAAACAACTTCATGCAGGATCGATGCCAGGCTGCTCCCTTCCCCTTTCACGCTACATGATCTGCAGTGTCCACATCAAACACAATAGGCATGGCATCCAACTCTGAATCGCTGTGCCCAATGCAAAACATCTTTGTGCACAGTTTCATGCCCTGAATGTTTACTGGAGAGTGGACAGTTCAGTTTCTCTTCAGTATCCTTCTGACAAGTGACAGCATCCAGTCCATAATTGTGATGTGCTGATGATGGGACGTCTATGCTCGTTTCGGCCCACCATTTTCCATTACTGGCTATGCCGCCACTGGGAAGTACATACAGATCCACCCAATTTCAACTACTGTCCTAAACTACATACATAATCGTGGGGTGGGTTGTCCAGACAATGTATACGATAAGCGTACTTGGGGTAGAGGGGAAAGCTGGCTAAAACGGTGAAGGGGAAGATTGTGCATAATGGATACTTAACCTTAATAACCCACATAAAAATGATCAACCATGAAAGCCATTAATTGCATCAAAATTGAAATAAAAGAACAAATTGGAATGGAAAACTGATGTATTTAGTGATAATCACTCAAACCTGAACACAAATAGTAAACTACACACTTCCAGGAAATCTCAATTTTATATTCATGAATGAAAAATCTGTTGTCACTAATCCATGGGCCTTTACTTGGAGCATCGGATGCTAAGCTGGTATTGACAACAATGACTTTACTGGTATATGAACTTTTATTCCATTGACTAATTGCGTGGGCACAAGCACAGGATGTATTGTTTATAAAAGTGCAGCCATGTGGGTGTTGATTCAAAAGACCTTACGAGCATATCAGGTTATATCTAGACGGTGTGACACGGTGCACTCGTCCACTAACAATTGACCCAATCGCACCAGCGAGTGACTGCTATGTTATAACGGCATGCAGGCCGAGCTCACGATGTATGGCATTTAATGACCTCTCGGGGTCAAACAGTTGACCGCATCACTTTAAACTCCAGAGTGAAAGTGTTTTGTTTTGATGAGGACTTTCATTTGTCACCAATATTATCTTTGTGTGACAATCCATTATCGATATAGGTTTTTTTTGTGCCGTATTTGACCTCTAATGACCTTTTCATGGTCACCAAAACTGACCTTATCCGGCGTCAGATTTTTGTGGCACCTTTGGATTTGCTCTTTGGGTCAAAATCTATAGGATGGCATTGAAAAACTAACTTTCACAAGCATGGTAACCAACTCTCAATTATATGTGTTGTCCTCGTCCCAACTAATATGTACGATTCTGATTGACACTGCATTCTATTTCAATCACGCTAAACTTCCGGATTTTTTTGTTTTTGTTTTAAACAATCTGTAAAATCATTGTTTTATTGAAATTGAAGTATATACCTCAACACTACATGGGGTATTGTGTTCTATGTACTCTCTAGTTAGGTTATTGCAGTAAGCTACAGTTAAAGGAAAGAACATTTCCTCCTTGATTTTTGAAACTGTATGAGAAACACCCGCTGCCTCAGCAAGCAGCCTGGAGGGGTGAGAAGTGGAGGTAGTGAGATATTGCTTCTGAAATTTAAATCATCAGTCATTTGATTTGGTTATTTTCTTCAATGTGAACTTGTTGATTTTTGTTTGACAAAATGAAGAATGATTGGTAGAATTGTTACAGAGCTGCAAAAGTTGAGCAGGGTTAATTTTTGAAGCACGAGTTATTGGCCAGCTTTGGCCTGTCTCGAGTTGTCAATCTTGGTTATCAAATTATTGACCCATTCTGTTGTACCCAGCAGGGAACACACCGAATGTCCAGTTTCAGCTTGTTCGTGCAAGTGTATGCAGCTGGATGCTACAGGGAGCCTAACATCGGCTCAGCTTGACTGAGAGACCCTCAGCCTGCTGGACCATCTTCATCAGTGCCTTTACATTAGTTGAGGATGTGAGTCTTGACCTCTCTGATGTTTAAAACAATTTTGGATTTCCATAAGGTTCATGTTGCTTTAATATCTTGTTCATTTCTACATCTGCGAAACAGGATTCCATGAAATATCAAAATCTACTGGTCTTTTTTTCATCCTCTCTCCCTCACTCTCCCTCCTTCACATCCAACCTCTAATTTTTGGCATATTTTGACAATATAATTTCTGTCTGGATTGAATTTACTACCTGTGGTCTGCTTTGTTCTTTCTCAACCTGGCTAGATTTTTTGAGCCGAACTAGCTGCAGGACCCAACTTTCAAACCTTTTCACTCACTTATTTGCTTGCTTTATTTTGTCTTGTAAAGCATGTCAGGGTTACCCAAAGGATTGCTGAGATGTCATCGAAATCTTCACAGGAGGAAGAGACAAATGATCATGATGTAATATTAAAATGTGGATTCATTGTCAGGTTTTCAGTCATATCTGAAAAGGTTCTTGAAATGATTGAATGTGGGCTGACAGGATGGGCGAGATATATGCACACTCTACTCTAAGCTGCCTCGCCTGGGTTCGAATCCCGACCAAGCTTTAAACTGTCATCCCGATGTTTGACAGGCACAGTGATTCATCAGTGTGTACCCGCCCATGGCTGGATGTTAAGCTGGGCAATCCCGTCTGCCAGCATTAGTTGGTGGACGTTGAAGATCCCAAGGTGTCCTTCGTGAAGACGAGGTGAGCTAACATCAGCACCATGAACAAATTACAAATCCCTGGCTGAACCAGCAGAGGACATTGCATCACTGAAACAGCCGTGCTATCAGCCAATGATGCTACCCTGCAGCCTTGTGTTTTATACGAATGAAGACAAAGGAATGAACACATGGATGATTCCCCCAGAATACTTTGTATTGTTTGCATTTGAAGAGATTTCAATTTCTCCACAAGATGAATTTTACCACAGATGGTTTTTATTTATTAATTTGCAATTACCAAAACCCAACATTTATTCAGTCCATTAAAATTAAGTATTCATAAAGATCTGCTCAACATTTTGGGAGAAGGGCTGTAAAGGATGGTTGATATCTTGAAAGGGAGTTGGAGATGAAAAGATGGAGGTATTGGATGAAGAGAACCCTGTTGAAGGCCATAAAGATGATGGACTTGGACACACGATGAGATAGGAAGGATAACTGAAGAGAGGTGTGGAAGAAAGAATGAAAGTGAAATGACAGAGGGAGACAATGAGCACCATGTTGACGGGCATTCAGAAAGTCTCCAGCTTGACTCGTTTAATGATTTGTTCAGACCCAATCAATATCGTCGATCGAGGTACTCTTGTTTTTATTTATTTAAAAACAGCCTTTTGTTTATTTTCGTAGGACCTCTGTACAGAAGTCTCAACATGAGTTGGTCAATGGAAAAGACTGAAATCAGAGCAATAATCAAATAACTCCATAAAAAATGTCCAAAGGGAATCCATGAGGTCATGGTGGTAACACTGGGAGATGATGCCCCTTCATGTGCCACTGAAAAAGACCAACAACTGGGCAGTTCAATTTCTTTGAGAGAGAAACTGCACTAAGTCTGAGAAAAGATCATGATGTCCCAAAGAGGCCACCACACTCGAAGAGGTTGATACATTCCACAATCTTTTGACCAATGATAGAAGATGAACAGGTACGTTGGTGAGACCGAGTCCAATCACTGGGACAGTGCACTCCATCCTCACCGAAAATCGGATCTGGATACTAGAATTTCATCTGTCCTGAGAACGTTCTCGGTGAGATGGGTGCCCAGGATATTGACTGCTGATTTGAAGAGAGCTTGATTTTTACCTCCAGGGAATATTTCGAGCAGTTTGACGCAAACATAGATGACTTCATGAACAGGATTGTGATTCAGGAAGAGTTATGGGTTCACTGCTTTGAACTTGAGACCAAACAGCAGAGCATGCAGTGGAAGCACACATTGTGCCTACGATGGGCTTAAGACGTTGTGGAGCCCTCGACCTTTTCAAATGTTCAAGGCCATATCCAATGCTCTATTTATCTATTCACATTAAGTTATGTAGAGATTGGCAAAGGTTTCATCATGAAGCCAAAGGTGTGGGGCCCCTCCAAGTGGTGCCCTCAGCCATGGCCTGACTGGCATACGCCTTGATCCTGGCCCCGATTGTGCCATTAACCCTTGGTGCTCGCCGTACCTCCCCGGAAGTTTAACGACATTGAAGCATCATCTGGAAAGTTTGTGGCTACTTTCTGTGGGATTGCAGTGTCGAGGCTCTCATGAATCTCCATTGCATCAGTTGAGAGAGGTGACATTGAGGATTACTGTGCTGATGAACTGCCGCAGTTGTACACGGTCTAGGTTGCAGTGACTGCAGCAACCAAACTGTGGCTTTTAACTGCTTCTCCAGACAGTATATTCTGTAGATCCAGTTCCTTTATGTTTCTTCCTGTTTCCCAAGTTAAAGGAAGATCTTTGTAGAAGCAGTTTGTGATAATGAGGAAATGGTTTCAGAGGTTGAGGATGTTCTGAAAAAGCAAGGCCAGGCTGTTTACAAATTGGTTTGATCAACATGCAACAGAGATGGACGAAGTGCAATTAAATTAAGGGAGACTATGTTGAAAAATAAATAAACAATTGAAACAAATGATTTTTTTTCATCGGGAAACAAACTGAACACCCGGCGTCGTACTGGAATAACTGAAGAGTGGCGGCTTGGATGCGAGAATGAAATGAGAAACCAAGGTCAGAGAAACATGGAAAGATGCTCATGGAAAGGAACCTTCCTTCAGGTACAGCAATGAGAAGATAAATTTTAAATAATTATAACAGTGAATGTGTTGAGGACAGGTTTTGAATTAGATCTTGATTGAAGTTCTTCACAAGGAATCTGCAGGTGGGTTTGGTAAGCTGGTAGGGGTGAAAGGCATTTGGAAAATAACGAAGCGGATTTCTGATTGACCAAGTCCTTGAATCGATGAGGTGGAAGAGACAATGGTCACAGTTCAGATTGGAGATGATTCAGAAGAATATTTGAAGTCAATCAAGATGATGGCAGCAGCTAAATGGAGGGGAAGAAAAGTAAAGACAATATGGGAGTGTAAATGTGTTTGTTATTACAGTAACAGTTATGCATGATGTACAGTAGTGAAGTCAAGCAATGATCACCAAGGGTTAATATCTGTAGTTCCCTTCATGATTGGCATTGATTGTATGAATCATGGAGAGACCTCACTTGCTTGATGGGTTCATTCAAATTATTAAATTCTCTACACTTGGAATTAAGTTCTCATGATATTGTTGCGAATTCGCGCCCGCCGGCGTGCGAACGGCCACGTAACTCGAATCGCGGCACGTCGCCCACCGGACGGACAATTCTGTCGTGACCCTCTCGGACTAACGCCAGGAGCTAGTCACGGGTGGGCCTTTCGGCCTCACCACGATCGTGCCAATCGGCCCCCCGCGTGGGATAGGGTTGTTCGCCAAATTCGACCTACCTAAGTACCCACGCGGAGGGTAGACCGGGCGATCGCACCTCGCCGCAGGTCGACTCCGGACACAGGCCACTTAAGCGACCCGTTCCTTACTCTCGGGATAACCGAGCGGTGTTATCGTCTGCCTCGACGGTTCCGATTAATTAACGGGTGTATTAAGCCCACTACCAACCCTTAACGTGAAGCAAGATGGAGATTCAATTAAAGAAAAGACGAAGCGAAACGGGAAAATAGTTCAACATAAAGCACATTTATTCCGCGACACACGGAGAGCACACATATACAATTACAACAATTATGCACCTACAGCAAATGCCACAAAAGAAACACAACAATGCAGATCTACTACCGACAACGCGAGCACACGGCAACACTTACACAGTTTTACTTTACAGACGGCACCAACAACACATTTACTCAAAAGCAAAAGAAAAGGGCCACCCTCAAAGACAAGGGGGCAGACGGGGCCTGTGGGCCAATATTTGCGCGGGACCTGAAAGAGCGGTCAGGTCCGCGAGACCGGGTGGATCCTACCCGTGCCTTTGTGATGAGCCGCAAAATGTCGTGGCGCAGCGGTGCCCCGTCTCCGCGCTGTTTCATGGGTTTCGTTGGCACTGCTTGGAGTGGGGTGGGAACGGGGCCCCCCTTTTCGCACTATCTCAGCGCGGGGGGAAAAAAGGGGGGAATTGTTGATGCTCTGGGGAAAGAGGATAGCTGGCTTGCTTGGGTCCCGCGACGAGTGATTCCACTGCGAGCTCGTCGCCGACTGCCGTCTTCCTTGCCTCGGAGCCGAGCTATTCGATCTCTTCCACAATTCTCCTCAGCCGACTGTAGTAAAACCACCTGTACGCCCTCGCCTCCCGTCTCCCTCCCCGCTCCAAGCTCCAGGCTTCCTTTCTCTGCAGCTCCCCGACAGACTCCGAACCCCGACAGACTGCCACCCTCCAGACCCGACTTGACTCACGGCTCCACAGACTGCGAGCTCCACTCGGCTCTCCGACCTCTCCAGACTGACTCTTTCAAAAAAACTGACTGACTTCGCCACGCGCTCGGCGCTTTATAGTCCGGCAGGAGAACCCATATGCAAATTTCTGGATCAGAACGAGCTCGGGGGTGGAGCCACGCTCGCCCATTGGACGGAGAAAAAGGGGCGTGAGTCTCCCCTGATCCTCGAACTTGCATATCTCGATTTTACACCGACGCGCCTGGAGGCGGGGCCAAACTGCCCCGCTTGCTGATTGGACGGATCAGAAGTGGGCGTGTAGCATTCCTGATCCGAATTCTCCTCGGAAAGGCCGCACTTTGCACTCGTGGTTCGGCGCGCACCTTGTACGACTCCAGGACAGCCTGACGCTCGGTGCTCACAAGTGGTGCGGGAATGGCGGTAGAAGGAGGAGAGGTGAACGTGGTGGAGGGTTTATTATGGTGGTTTATGGCCATGGCGACGTTTGGAATGGCGGTGATGCGATGTTTGCGGGAGCGAGTTGTGAAGGTAAAGGTCGTGGCTGTTGGCGTTGTTGTTGTTGTGAAGCGCCGTTGCGGTTGGTGGTTGTTGTGTGATGGCGGTTGAGACATGGTTGGTTCAAAATAAAGATAGAACAGAAAAATGGCTATCTCAAAGGGTCGCAGCCCGAATGAATCACATGTATTCCCTCTAAACAACGGGTTTGGGGCTAACTACACATGTACTTACAGAGATATCTCACCTATGGGACCTGAATGGTGGTTTGCGAATTTCCTCAACCGCAACAATATTTTGAACATGGAAGTGACAGATTGACAAACATGGACACTAAAACGATCCAGGTGATAAAATAAGTCCATCGAGTGTTTATTGTACCTTCGTTCTGGAGATTTCATTTTTAAAATCTTGAATCGGCCAACTGTAAGAGCCTGATATTTTTTACATTTCTGGAGCGCTTACATGGCGTAGTGATGAGAGAGTTACCACCAAACATGGCATCTTCCTCTTCAGCGGCCATCACTAGGACTTCTTCCTCTGCACACACATCAACAAAAGGAAGTCAAAACCACTCAAGAGCATTGTCATCATAATCTCCATCATTATCCTGCCTTCCAAAACAATCCTGGAATGAATATTTATCTCTGTCCATCTCTCTCTATGTTTCTCCCTCTCTCTTGTTTTCTACATTTCAGTTCATGTTTTATTTCACTTTTCCCTCCACTTTCACATCTTGTTTTTCTTCATCACCAATTCCCACTGGACTTGCATGAACGTTTAGTTTCTGTCACCTTACAAGGGAATTTTGGCAATTTGGTCCATCATTCCTGTACTTCATACAGAGCCCACAAATCCCCACTTACTGTATGAATTAAAATAAGAAAACCTCATCTGATGACGTAGAAGTGAACCATGATGGAGTGCTTCATTGAAGGCAGCTCGAGTCACCTGTTGCTGATTGAAAGTGGGATTTTAAAAAAAGATTGATTTTTCAAACAATTAATTTTAATGAACATCCAGGTGTTTACAATGACTTCTGTATGGATACTTTACACTCATTTCAGACTTCCACCAATTGTAATATTTATTTGGTGCTTGTCTGGCTTTGAGTGAAGCAACATTAATTTGTTCTCAACACTTCTGAAGCACAGACAAAATGGGACACGATGGAGGTGAAGAACATGTAATTTAGACAGTTTGGAACAAGCTGGGAGGCGACGATGGTTCACGAGCGGTATTTGACGATGTAGATTGTTTCAGAAGTCAAGGATGAGACAATGTGATAATTTTTGACCAAGTTATAAAAATGATCAACATGGTGTGGAATGGGTGACAGGTTATGAGCTGCAAAATGTTGAAAACCCGGTTTCGTTCAACAACTTTCAAAATTTGACCTTTGCATAACCTTTAAAGGTCACAAAACAATGTCATGGACATCCAAATAAGGAAACAGGATATGTGCTATAGCTTATTGGAGTTAGTTCGTCAAAGAAGGTCGAAAACCCGGTTTGATTCCCACAACTTTGAAAATTTCACCTTTGTGGCCTTTAAAGGTCAAAGGTCAAGGATTATGACCTTTGGTACGAAACTTTCTCTGGAACATTCCAGGAACAATAAAACGTCATATAGGCTATATGGCATTTCGCACTCCTCGGATTTCCATACTTTGATGAAATTAGTGTAAAAACAAACATGGGCAAGGTGTTTGAGATAGAGCAAAATGGTTTCAAGACCTTCGGTGGGGAATGACCTCAAGATTATGCATAAAAAATATTGTCATCCTAACTCTCAAAGTTTGAGCGGTCATATGATTTTTATGTCAAAATTCGCAATTTTCTAAGTTTTTGACCTTGTGACCTTGACCTTGGGATGAAAATGAAAAATCGGACAACGACAAGTTTTAGATAATTCATTTTGCTATTCAAATAAGCCTGGTGTTGGCGTAGTGGTTAGGGTAGCGGCTTGGGAACCAAAAGGTCCTGAGTTCAAGCCCCGTTGGCCACTTGAATTAATACACACCAGGAGGTTGACTCAGCCTGTCATCCTTCCGAGGTCGGTGAAGTGAGTACCAGTGTACTCATGTACTGGGCCCGGTGTTTGCCCCGGTTAGAATAGGTGTACCATATCCCTGTGTCGTAAGAGGCGACCAGGGTTGCAGCAGGAAGGGCATCCGGCATAAAAACTAACCCAAATCACTATGCGGATCATACGGATGATCCGCTGTGGCGACCCCTAACGGGAGCAGCTGAAAGAAGAAGAAGAAGATTTTGCTATTCAAATACCGAAGAACCCATTGTATTCAGTCAATTCCCTCGGAGAAGATAGATTTTTAATCCGACTACCCCCTAAAAATGGCTATTTTTTGGGCGTGGCTCCGCCCACAATGGGCGTAGCACGCCTTCATCCAGGAAAACACAACGAGACATTGATATCGAACACATAACCAAGTTTCATCAAGATCTGATCAAAGTCCACGGAGTTATGCTCTGGACAGACAAACACACAGACAGACACACAGACATAACGAATATAGTGGTCACTGCTGGCGCTCGTGAACCAAAAAACAAAAATTACAAGTGGGCGTGGCTCCGCCCACAATGAGCAATCTTAGCTGCTATACTACCCTACTATCTGTCACCGCCCATTTCTTCAAAACCTATCTTCTCCCTCAAAATTGACCGAATCAAACTGAATTTTTTTTATATGTTGTACATATGGCCAATGCGCACAATTTCTCGAGCGGGAATTTTGATTTTAAAAAAAGAATTTTTTTATTTTTTTTTTACAAGTGGGCGTGGGACACCCATCGCCAGGAAGACAAAACTAGGCATTGATATCAACATCATATTCAAGTTTCATCCAAATCGGATAACATCCCATGAAGTTGTGCTCTGGACAGACAGACAGACAGACATACATACAGACACACAGACATAACGAAATAGTGGTCACTGGCTGGCACTCGTGAACCAATAATTTGTGATGCAAGGCAACATTCTTGGTAACTTACAGTCCAACCGGGAAGATGGTTTCATGTATGAGGGTGGTGGAGAGAATGAGCATCTCTTCTGAGCAGTCTTTGGAAAAACAATAAAAATAACAAAGATTAAATACATTGATATGTTCATCAGTTTGATAACTTGGTCAGGATGTGGCACAGAATGAAACGCACTGATATAACAGGTAATCAGTGAAAATGTGAATTAGTTTATCTAATCCAATCATGGGGAGTTAAAAATTATTGTGGTTTATCCTGCGTGGGGATGACCGTACCAATAAGTTAACTTTCCCACCAACATTATAACTACAATTATCTCCACAATTAAGGATATTCTTCTTCATCAAAGTAAGTATTTACAGCAATGTCCAGAAAAGACAAAATGCCAAAATTTATTTCAATTTAAAGTCTTCATCTTCGGGTTAGCTGTATTTGTACCCAGTATGTTCACCCCAACTTCCCCAAAGTTGAAGGTCCTGAATATGGTGTAGCCCCTCAACACCATGCTGCTTCTGCTGCTGTTGCAGCCTTTGATCAGAGTGAGGCCTCTGTTCCTGAACAACATCCTGTGTCTGCTGTTGTGGGTCACGATCATAGCCTGGCTTCTGTTGTTGCTGTGTTGCACCATCACCGTGGGGTTTCAGTTCAATTTCTGTACTTTTGTTTCCTCATTCTTTTGTTTTTTGAAGATTTTTTTTCTTGTTTTTTGAAGAATATTGAAGAAGAAGAAGAAGAAGAAGAAGAAGAAAAAGCCGATGCAGTTTCCAATCAGCAGTCTTTTGCACATGTTCTGCCTCCTCTGCATCAACATTTGCTTCTGCCTCCTCCTTGGTCTCGTCAGATTTTTGAAATGGTTTTTTGAGTTCTTGATCCGTTACCATCTCTTTTTTTCCTGTTCCATTGGTCTCTGTTCTTTGTTTTAGTCGTCTCTGCTTTTCCTGTTCCAGCCGTCTCTGCTTTTCCTGTTCCAGCCGTCTCTGCTTTTCCTGTTCCAGCCGTCTCTGCTTTTCCTGTTCCAGTCGTTTCTGTTCTTCCTGTTCCAGCCGTCTCTGCTTTTCCTGTTCCAGTCGTCTCTGTTCTTCCTGTTCCAGTCGTCTCTGCTTTTCCTGTTCCAGTCGTCTCTGTTCTTCCTGTTCCAGTCGTGTCTGATCTTCCTGTTCTCGTCGTCTCTGCTTCTCCTGTTCTAGTCATCTCTGCTTCTCCTTTTCTAGTCGTCTCTGCTTCTCCTGTTCTAGTCGTCTCTGCTTCTCCTGTTCTAGTCGTTTCTGCTTATTCTGTTCTCGTCGTTTCTGCTTTTCCTGTTCGAGTCCTCTCTGCTTTTCCTGTTTGAGTCCTCTCTGCTTTCCCTGTTCCAGTCGTCTCTGCTTTTCCTGTTCCAGTCGTCTCTGTTCTTCCTGTTCTAGTCGTGTTATGTCTGTTCTTCCTGTTCTAGTCTCTGATCTTCCTGTTCTGGTCATCTCTGCTTCTCCTGTTCTCGTCGCCTCTGCTTCTGTTCTCGTCGCCTCTGCTTCTCCTGTTCTCGTCGCCTCTGCTTCTGTTCTCGTCGTCTCTGCTTCTCCTGTTCTAGTCGTCTCTGCTTCTCCTTTTCTCGTCGTCTCTGCTTCTCCTATTCTCGTCGTCTCTGCTTCTCCTGTTCTAGTCGTTTCTGCTTCTCCTGTTCTCGTCGTCTCTGCTTCTCCTATTCTCGTCGTCTCTGCTTCTCCTATTCTCGTCGTCTCTGCTTCTCCTGTTCTCGTCGTCCCTGCTTCTCCTGTTCTCGTCGTCTCTGCTTCTCCTGTTCTCGTCGTCTCTGCTTCTCCTGTTCTCGTCGTCTCTGCTTCTCCTGTTCTCGTCGTCTCTGCTTTTCCTGTTCTCGTCGTCTTTGCTTCTCCTGTTCTCGTCGTCTCTGCTTCTCCTGTTGTAGTCGTCTCTGCTTCTCCTGTTGTAGTCGTCTCTGCTTCTCCTGTTCTCGTCGTTTCCGCTTATTCTGTTCTCGTCGTTTCTGCTTTTCCTGTTCGAGTCCTCTCTGCTTTTCCTGTTTGAATCCTCTCTGCTTTTCCTACATTTAACCAGAAGAAATGCATGACACCAAACGAGATGTATTTTAAAAGTATAAATACAACATGCAATCACAGTTTGTTTAACACTGCATGAAGATACAATCTGGGCTGAAAGGATGACTTCCAAGTACGCACACTTACCTCTAAACTGTCCAGCGAGCCTGGGTTAGAATCCTGACACAGCTATAAACTCTCATTTCAGTGTTTCAAGGATTGAGTGAATAATCAATGTGAGCAATTCCTCCGATGGACGTTAAACTGGGTGTCCCGTCTGCTGTCAGTTAATGGACGTGAAAAATCCCAAAGGTGTTCTTCACAAATGAAGTGTGGGCGAGCTATCGGTGGCTGTATGGCCAAATTACAAATTCCTGCCCAAAATACTGCTGGAAAGGCAATGGCAAACCATCCAGTATAACTCTTGCTCAGGAAGCTGCTTCGGCAGCAGCACCAATGCTCCAGGTGACAGAGTGTGAGGGTTATCACAAAGTTGAACAAACCACATGTCAGCGTTAATAACAGTAGCCTTTCCTGAAAGTCTTTAAAGGTCCCCTGACACGCAAAAGTACTGAAATTTCATTTATATATGTCCTATAGGAGTTTTTCATCGTGATTTCAGATCTTACAATGTTTTTTCACAATACTCATTCTGTAAAATTTAAAAAAAAACCTCTTCGGGAACGCCCCTAAAAATTCTCCTGAAAGGGGCGTAACCCACATGACGTCAACGACAGGATGACAAAGGCTGCACATAAATTACTCGGGTTGGTGGTCTACGTGATTCTATTGGCTTCCTGTGTGTTTCCACATTTGATTGGTCGACTCAATCGCTTCGTTCATTTCTGCTTTAAAAAAAATCGAACATTGGGTTTTGAATAATGGATGACATGCACTTTCACTTGTCTAGTAGCGACAGTGAGTGTGAGAGAAATGAAGGATTTTGGTCTGAATCACATCGAGAATTGTCGGATAACGTAGTCACGGGAGGTGAAGTTCAGGCAGCTGGAAATGAAATACGGCCTTAGCAGTTCGAGCCCGAAGCAGGACAAGCAGAGGAAAATGGCGATGAAATTCATGGTGTTCATTATGATCGGGAGGACATCGAAGGAAGACTTGGCAATAACAACTGGTTCGACGAAATCCTATTCGTAATTCAATAATGTAAATTTGACTTGCATACTGCTCGATATCAGAAATATTTTAGTGAGGTGACGTGACCAGCGCAGCGGACATGTTGCACCGCGGCGAATAAATCACAAACAAGGCCAGCGCATGTCATCGGCCGTATCTCTCCGCGCATAAAACGAAGCAATCTCGCTGTCTGGATACGATGAAAACTTGTGTGCAGAACACACCTTGTGACACAATTGTCTCGAGCAGTCCGATAAATCTGACGTTCTGTTGCATTTTTATTTATTTTATTCCTACTGTCATCATGTAGCACCAGTAGAAAACAATAAGCCTGGTGTTAGCTTAGTGGTGAGGGTGGCGGCTTGGGATCCTGGGGTCCTGAGTTCAAGCCTCGTTGACCGCTGAATTAAAATGCACCAGGAGGTTGACTCAGTCTGTCATCCTTCCGAGGTCGGCAAAATGAGCACCAGTGTACTGGTAAGGGGGACACTGCATCAGTGGCATAACCGCGTCCCAACCAATGATGCAACCAGCAGCCACAGGCTGCACTCAATATATATATATATATATATATATATATATATATATATATATATATATATATATATATATATATATATATATATATATATGTGAGAGAGAGAGAGAGAGAGAGAGAAAAAAAAAAAAAAAACAATAAAGAAAAGAGAATAATAAAAGAAAGCGACAGCACATCAGATTTATCGGCCGAGTCGGACGGACGACGGATTTATCGGACTAGTCTAGACCAGTGTTTCTCAACCGGGGTTCCCCGGAACCCTAGGGTTCCGCAAGAGGTCGCTAGGGGTTCCGCGAGAAACAGTAATAAATAGGCTAATGTATTTTTGAGTAGTTTTTGTTTGATTTAATATTTGTAATTTTACTATACATGTAGGGCATATTGTTGGAAACTCCTTGGTTATTATAATAGAGGCTTCAACCTCTGATATTATTTACAATTATAACAACCATAGGGAATGTATTTAACGATGTCTATATGGCGCCAGTGTGAAACCGCCCTCACTGGTTAGTGGACGTCCTGTACGCGGCGGATTCGTGTATCATTGAGTGACTGACTCAAGTACGGGACGCATGCACGGTGTCCATCTATCTTCTCTGTGCCTCCCAGCACGAAGTCTCTCTCTCTCAAGGTTAGTTCTTCTGTTTACCTTTATTGCTTCAGCTTTATTTGTTTAAGTTTTGTTGATCAAGTTACATGAGGTGTGTTTTTTAATTGTCAAACAGACTCGGGGTTGACAAACACTTTCAAACAAAAAAACAAACAAAAAATTTTTTTGTGAATTAAAACCTCGGTGTGAGGTCTCATAAACGAGCAGTATGTTTTTTTTTTCATTGACTATAAATTTGACAAAAAGGGGTCATTTTTTCCTTAACCCAGGTATCCGAAAAAAAATATTATATTTACCACGTGAACTATGATAAAAATATAAAAGACCTAGATATTAATAATGGAATATAACAATTTTTATGCAGGGGTTCCCTGAGACATGAAAACTATTTCAAGGGTTCCACAAGGGTAAAAAGGTTGAGAAACGCTGTTCTAGACTCCAGAGATCTCGAGTCAATCCACTCTGTGTGAGTTTCTGTATGTGACGTCAACGCTGCGATTCGCTAAAGTCAACTTTTTTTAGGGGTGGGGCATAGCAAGTTGTGAAAGGCACCAGAAATGATCGAAATATTGCTCTAATTATCCCATTTTTGATTTTTTTTAAAAAAACATGGGTGATTTCTTCACTAGGAAGGTCAAGTTAATATATAAATAACCAGAAAGTTTTGCATGTCAGGGGACCTTTAAACAAAGGTTGCAGTGTTAATCATTTAATTAAATAACTGGAACAGATACTCTGTGGAGTGCATACCTACACTGCCAAGTTGAACAGTTTGCATTTTGTTTCCCACTGATTGGTCGGATCTGAAACTTAACCAAAATCTATTCACTTCTTGTTCTCACCGATAACTAACTCATCCACATAGTTTTATCATAATACATTCATAACCTTTTGAAATATCATGCGATACATCGTTTTTGGCCTCATCTCTCAATGGTGAAGAATCCCTTAAAAATAAAAATAAAATTATCGTATCCGGATCGTGGTTCGTATCTTAATCAAAATAGAATACATTCGTCCTTGTTTCACACCCACCCTGTCCACCAAGTTTTGTCCGAATCTCTCCTTAACTCTTTGAGATATCGTGTTATATATCGGTTTAAGCTCAATCACTCAATGTGATTTCACCTGGACTCAAAGGGTTAATGAGTGACTGAAATCATCTTATAACCCTCTCCTGAACGGTGCTTCTCCACCACTTTATGTCTGACTTATTTGGAAAGCTCATTGGTCTTCTGGTTTGCCTTGTTAGTTGGCCAAGTGAGTTTCATCTTAAAACTCCTTAGATAAGCGGGAGAGCTAATTTTTAAGTTAAACCACTGATTACATAGGGTGAAACCTATTACACTTATTTTGGAACCTTTCAAACAAATAATTTGCTCCTGAAGTGATTTAGGATAAATTAGGTAAAGGGTTTGAATACTTACGCAACTGAGAATCAACTGATTTTTCTCTGTTAATCTAACATATTCACATTTATCTACATTTTTTAGTTTCATCACTTCAGAGTAGTTTGTGAAGACTCTATATATTAAGTTTGATTTGAAAGCATCATTATATAAGCTCAGGTGGCATCAAAATGTGAAAACTTTGGAGGTGGGTGAATACTTTTGCAGGCCACTGTATAAAAGGAGCCGTGAATGTGTGTGAATGTGCCAGACCCTTCTATACCTTTAGACCCCTGAATACCCGAAGATCCCTGAAGACTGGTAAGGACCTTATGACCCATTCATAGTCTGAAAGACCCCCAATAATGTGGAGATCAGTGATTCCTCCGCAACCTCATTCTGAAAAATCTATGGACATGGAAAATGGTAGGGACAGGAGAAAAGTTTATAACATATGAAATTAAACAAAACAATATTTTTACAATTATTTAACAAAATCCAAAACTTCGTGACAAAGAACAAGATGTTCGTGAAATTTTTTTTTAGAGTATACACACAATGGGTCATCCATCGAATGTACGAGAATTTATCATCTGTTTAAAATAAGGGTTTAGGCCCAACTTTTCAAGGTACTCATCATCGTCGTCGTCGTCGTCATCCCGGTTTCAATCCTCTGCAGGATGAAGGTGTCAATGAACTCACACTGGGTACATCGGTTTTGTGACCATGCTTGTCAAGCACAGTTTTGCAAGAGGGTTTGGGAAGCAATTTGTGATTTGTTCAGAATGCTGGCGATAACTCGTCTACTCTTTGTGAGAAACACAGTGGGATCTTTAACGTCCACCAAAGAGTAAAGTATCCCGTGAAGATTCCTCCATCCACACGACCATGAAGGAGCTTCTTGAAGGGACAAATTCCAACTTTGCATGGTGGGGGAAAGTTAACCCTAAACCTGCAGTTTCTAACCAAAGATAAACTCTCTTTATGTTCCTCATCACATCCTCACAGCAATGAGGGATCGCAACCATTGAAAGGACAGACAAGGAAGATTAAATATGGGATTTAAACTGTGCACCGACACACACTGGCCTACTCCTTTTTATCGGCTACTCCCGGAATCTTAGATTTCTACAAAAAAGTGCCATTGGACAAGAAAGCCAGCTTAATTTGGTCTCTGAAGGGATGGGAAGTTAAGCCGGCTGTCCCATTATGAGGTAATATCCTGGTTGTGGTGCAAAAGGATAACAGTTTCTAGAGTCGGATCCGATTACAGTGGAATTAAACTTCGGATGAGACAAAAGAAAATGTTCTGAACAGCTCTATAGAACCACAAAGGTATCCGGTTTACCAACTTGGAAAAAGTACCAACGTGTGCCATTTTGTCTGTACCTTTCCCGAGGGTATGTTACAGTGCCCACTTACGTGGCAGGGTGGTCTGGATGTTTCACTACCGAGGACCAACAAGACCACGATGATAACCCACATCATCTCTGGTGGCTGGTGCATGCCAAGCATCGAACTGGGGAACTGGCAATTTAACGATTTATTCTACATTGTTCGACTGTGACATCATCGTGCACTGTGATCACGTTATCCACATTGCATCATTCTTACGGCACTGGTTCTTAAATTAATTATTAAAATCTAATGAGTTTATCTCTAAATATAGGAAACTACACAATCGTTTGAATTCCTTTACCTCCACCACCACAACCACGATCACAACTACCATTGTCACTCTCAACATCACCTCCACTACCACAACTACCCTTACCACTCTCAACACCACCTTCACAACTACCATGATCACGATTACCATTGTCACGGGTTTGAATACCGACCCAGCTATAAACTGACATCCCGGGTTTTACAGGCAGGGCGATTCATCAATGTGTGTGTGTCATCTCTCAGATGGATGTTAAACTTGACGTCACATCTGCTGGAATCCCCCCACCCCCCCCCCAACTCTCCTCTCCCCCTCCGCACATAAAATTTGTTAAAACCATATTCTTTGGGGAAGGTGGTCTTACAATACCAAAAATAAAAACATTCTCATTAAAATGAGGGCCAAGTTTTAATTTTACAAAGTATTCTTGGATGACGGTAGAGGTTGTAAGCGTCCACGTTCCAGGTATATATGTGATTGGGTTTCATTGGATACACAGAAAGGGCAGAGATTGGAGTTGGCAGCAGACAAATTGTTCAATAAAACATAACAAGTTAAAATCTAGTGTTTTCCTTTCCATTGAATGTTTCCAACATATTTTGGAGGAGGTAATGAATAAAAACCTTGCCAATTGCAATAGGTGGGTGATGTTTGGGGTAGAAAAATCTCACCATCGAGGCCTCGGGTGTTCTGAAAACGTTGCATGTGAAATTTTGATTCAGGCATTGCACCAACATTTCTTTGTGAAGGAAAGGAGGGACATTGAAGGATATTGTCAGGCATGTTCAAGCCAGGCGAGGGATTTATTGGTGGGCAGTATACAAGGAGTGTTGGGAAATGAAATGTTAAAGCCTCAGTAGTTTCCTTGGATGAAGATTTAAACGTCCTTCAAGTTCTCCATCAAGTCGAGAGTACTCTTTGAAGGAATCGTGAGATGACTCTGACACATCTTACTCCAGTTCTTTGTGCCAAAGCAGCAGCACTGGGCCAATGGTTCTCAGACCCTGTCGTGAGGTCTTTTACCCGCAGCAGCCCGGCATCACCAAAGTTTTGAATGAGTCCTCTTATTATTTAAGCTCTTTTTCAGAAAGGAGTTGTAAAATAAGGACTCATCAAAAAACATTTCCATGTTGTATGTCACCATTTCATGAGAAAAGGAGAAGGCTTGCCAATTGTTCATCTCCTCTTGGTAGAAAGTAGGCAGCAAGGATACGTCAAAGTGATACAAGTTCATCAAAAAAAGTTATCGGCGGTATCCAAACTTGCTTGCAAGTTGTAATATAATATGCAGTTAGCCAGAGGTTTCCGTTGTAGGTCTTCATTTCTGTTCATGGACGACACGATGCCAGAAGAACTTAAGATATTGATGAGGCCTTGGCCACCTTAAAATGTACCATTGTGCCACCACTTTACGCGAGATGAACATTTTGTAACGATAAAACTCAGTAATTGAAACTCTAAGAAAAAAAAAATGCATTGCAGGCGAGTATCTTTATGGACGAGCTTTAACCCGCTGATTTATTTTGTGATTGTTCCCTCAAAAAGAACGTCTTATCGTTTGCTTGACTTTATTCTTATTTTATTTTTAAAGGTGTATGTACAGATGTATTCATGTCACCTTATAATGCCATGCCTCTTTCCTTTACACCCGTGCTCTTGTATTGAAAGGGCGTTGCTACACATCCTTTACTGATGAAGACTGATCAGCATTGCACACCCTCTTGATCACTTTCCCCACCTCAATCATTCCGTCCTCTCACACGAACGTACAATTCACCGTCTCCACTCACGCTGTCAGGGTGAATGTCGTTCAGCGATTTATACTTTTGATTTTAAAGAATTCCAACGCCGTTACCACTGTGTGCTAGGCTAAGACGACACACAGTGCTGGACGTTTATATTTTCATGCATTTCAGTTTCCTTGTATCTCACGACTTCACTTTAGGTGAACCGGCCTGATATTCGGATTGACGATTCCACAAGCAAAGTACAGTTGAATACTCCATTGGTAAAAGTATATTTGTTTAATGTTCAAGGCTATCTTAGATGCACTGCATCAACCCTTCTATCACTGAAAGGAGCACATTTCTGCTTTATTATTACTACAGTATTATGGGGAAATGTAGGTTGGAAAGGTAACGGGGCCGGGGCTTGTCGAGGACTTGTTTGGATATTTTGACGTGCACTCCAAGGCCGCATCCTTTGTGCAATAAAAACATGATATGCTGCCTTTTAAACGGCTAAGAGCTCGGTACTACATATCGAGGTGGCTTCTTTCAAATCCACTTCCATCTCACCACAAGCAGCCATGATAGTTACACAATAACATGACCATGGAAACTCCATAGCTAGGAAAATGCTTGCCGACATGAGAATTGAACCAATGCTGGGACATCCGGCATTGTCAGCATCTAAAACATTGGATTTCTAACATTGATTTCATTGTGATTCAATCGATCTGTATGTACTTCGTGTTGATTCACTTTTGTGCGCAAGCCAAATTGAGGAAGTACCAGGGGGGATTTCTTCAATTGGAATTCTTTCAAACTTGTCACCCTCCTCGAAAACCTGGTGGTGCCTTAAGTCTGTCTCTGGAGGATGCTTCCTCTCCATCCCTTCTCTCACTTCAAATGGTACTGCAGATGACTCTACTCATGAGAAAGCCGAATGCCTCAATTCTGTATTTGCTTCCAAATATTGTGTCCCAAATGCCCCTCCTATACCCACCCTTCCCAGTCCCACCCAACCACTCCTGGACTCGAGCAACCCTCGACTCTGATTCTGCAACTGGCCCAGATAGCATCAGCACACGTATCCCAAAAACCTGCTCTGCTGCTTTTGCACGTCCTCGTTCTCCTCTGTTCACCCAACCATTTGCCCTCGATCATCTTCCATCTGCATGGAAGTCCGTCAACATCACTGCATTACATAATGAATCGTCCCAAGTGGGACAGACGCTCGTCTTCCGATAGAGGGCGGTCGTAGTCTGGCTGCATTAGGTGGTAAAGAGGATCGTAGGGGGGTCTTAAAGGTTCTTAAGTTAAATTAAGAGGTTTTTAATTAAATAATGAAGAACCTCGTGAGATCACGGAATCTCGCTACATGTGATGGACATGAAACATAGATTACATTTTGAGTTAATGAGCTAATTATCTCACCACCTGGATGGAAATTAAATAAAGGGCTCCATTAGTTTTTGCGAATCACGTCATGAATCATCATGCTGAGTTTCAAAACTATCTGTTTGAGCCACCTCGGAGGAATTAGGGACAAAAAAACAAAACTGTTTAAAATGGACCCATTGCCTGACTGACAGAAGGACATCATAATGGCTTTAATAGCTCATCTCGACCCTATCGTCGACGAGCTAAAAATGTGCAGAAACATATCTGAACTGCAGACCTATTCGTTTACTTTGTCATCAGCAAGGTCACAAAATTCATCATCGCAATTGACATCAAATCCTTCCTTTTTTCCATTGGCCTGACCTCAGACCATCAGATCGGATTCAGACCAGGTCACTCGACCCTGGACATGCTCTTTATATTCTCCCAACAATGGATGGAGGCCTTCAATATCAGACATGAGATCAGATCAGGCTCTCTGGACATGTCTCGAGCTTCCGTTAGAGTCTGGCATCCCACCTTGATCTCCAAACTCTCTGCTTTATGGCATCCAAAGCCAACTCCACGCATGGCTTATTGACTTCCTCGACTCTCATCGCCAATGTGTGGCTCTCAACAGAATCGTCTTCTCATCTCTCCCCTTCAAGGCTGGAGACAGCGTCTTGGGCCCAGTCATATTCCTAATCTTCATCAACGATCTATCTGACACTGAAAAATCCTCTTTATCTCTGATGACTCCACCCTTTCATGGAGCATCCTTCAGATAAGCAGGTCGCAACCTCTTCCCTCTCTGCAGACCTTAACAAAATCGCAAGCTCGTTAAACACTTTCAATCCTGACGAATCTCATACTCACTCTTTCTCTCCGAAAAGACCACCTGGCAAACCCTTCCCTCAAATTCCTTAGAATCCTCTTGAATTTCAGTCACTCAAACTTTTTGGCCTCATCATCAGCTATGATTTTTCTTGAACAAATCACACACCTAAGTTGGCCTCCAAAGCCAGTCGCTGATTAGGCATCATCCAAAGTCTTCTTGGCACACCTGACCTTTTATCCACCTATAAGGCTTTCATCCAGAGTTTGATGATGTGCTGTTTTCCTCTGTGGGCTGGTGCCCCTCCCTCACAACTCTGCTTGATGCTGTTGAAACCGAGACATTATAATTACTGTATTTGTATCTCCTGCGATAACGATGAGTCTCTGGGCCTATCATTTTCACATTGCAGACAGGTCAGTGGTCTCTGTCTTCTTCTGCCTCCTTTCTGGTATTGTGCCTTCTGCCATTGCCATGCTCTAGACCCATCCTCACCCCTTTAAGTTTACCAGCAATCTCATGCTGGTAAAACTTCCAAAATCCAGATTCACTGCTCGCCTCGACTCATTTTTTCCTATTTTGTTTCCCTCCCACCTCGAGAACCAACTCCCTCGGTCTCTTCGATCCCTTTCTTCGTTACAGGGCTTCAAGGCAGTGGTTCACCACTATCTCAAGTTATCTCATGCTTCAGCTCAAATCTCCAGGTCAGCATTTAAGGTGGTATTTCTAAAATCCTCAATTTTCATCCCATTAACTTGAAATTTGAAGGGGATATATTTTTCAGGTCACTGAATTTAACCAGCCCTTTATTTTTGAGGTCAGATTTGACCAAAAGGTCAACATAGGCCAAAGGTCAACATCTAAGGTGGAATTCACCAAATCATCGATCTTTTCTACCCCCGATAATCCACCCAAGCCCACCTCCTTCAAATTCCCTGCTTTCCTTTCTGAAAGTCCCTGTAATGTCCATCTTCTCTTCCCCATGTTCCCCGTCCCATCCCTCTCCCTTCCACAGATCTCCTAATGTCTCTGTTCCACACTGTTTTGTCCTTCCCACTCCCGCCCCTCTTGTCTCATGCCCCCCCCCCCTGTTGTGTGTTGTGTGTTAGCTCTCACACGAGCCTCGACAAGGTATACAATAAAAAAATAAAACATTTCTAAAATCCTCAATTTTCATCCCATTCTGTCTGTCTGTTTATCGCCTGCAGGTCACAATTCTAAACCGATCGTCATGAACCTTTACCAAGTTGTAAAGGTAGTCTCAACTGAGAAGCCTATTGATTGAGGTCAAAGGTCATCTTGAGGTCGAATTTCTAACATCGTCATTTTTCATCCGATTGATTTGAAAGTTGAACAGGATTTGCATAGTGCGTCACTGAATTGGGAAAGCAACTATTTTTGAGGTAAAAAGGTCAAAGATCAACTCAAGGTCAAACTTCTAAAATCATCAATTTCAATCTGAAAAATGATCAACTTTCATCCGATTGACTCGAGCTTTGGTGAAGATTGTCAATTTTAATGTTGATGAAATGGACAATTTGATGTATCCATGGCAGCCTTTGGAGAGGGGGGTAGATTGTGCAGGTATCGTGCTCTGCGTGACGCCTTTTCCTGTTTGTTTTTCTGCAGGATATCTCAAGAATTAGTGGACGGATTCAGATGAAATTTGGTGGGCAGATTGGATGTGTGACAAGGATGAATTGATTCGATTTTAGTGAAGATCCAAATCCTGATTCGGAGACGAGAATTTTTTTTAATTTTCAAAATGATTCTTTACCATTGAGAGATAGTGCCAAAAAATATATACTGGTATAGCACGATATTTCAAAAATTGATTGGGCCCGATGTGTTCAACTTGATCAGGCATTGAGTGGCGGCGATAAGCGCTTTACTGAGTCCCCTTCGAGTTACCTGTCTGGGGTCTTGCTTTCTTGGCTAATGTTCTTATAATAATACCCTGTCATTTTGCTGGAGTTTTGCCGTGACCCTTTGTGACAAAGTTGTGAAGTTACTTTTATCCTCGTCTTCCTCTGGCCTTATCATGCATGATTGGCCATGTATGTTCCATTTCCTGGATAAGGTCCTCTCAACCCATTACTTTGGCAAAGAGAGGCCAATCATTTTTTCCACTCACCCACATAGAAGAGAAAGAGGAAGAAGGAGGATTTATAACTGGTGCCATTGGTTGCAGACAACAGCGAGCTAACCTCATACTGGATTAAGTAACGAACAATGATACGATTTTTGATTAAAAAGGGTCTCATTTTCCTCCCTGAGGCCGTGTCACTTGTGATAATCAGTCTCAAAAAGAAGTCCCTTCACCAAGCAAAAAACCCGAAATTGTTTTCACCATTTCTTTTTTGTAAACAGCTCGAGCAGAATGGAAATGGGAAAACACTGGTTCACAGTCGAGGAGAAGTGGAGAGTAAGGTGGATCAAGGTGAGGGGGAGGACACATGGGATGAACAAGTTGCACGCATGCTAAATGAAACACAGCAAGAAGAGGAAAGGGAATTTGGAGAAGAAACAGAAAAGGAACAAATCCACTGACAACAAACAAATGAAAAGAGGAGAATGAGAAAAATCACAATAACCTGGAAAGAGGGAGTCCTTTGGAATGGGGGGTTTTGTATACATTATTGAGGCTTGTGGAAGAGCTCGAGCAGAATGGAAGGGAACAAAATGTAAAGGGGGAAATAAGTTCAGCCATGACCCATTGTGACTAAATTGACCAAATCACTATTGACTATGGATTTACATTCCTTAAAGTGCACAGAAGAGTGCAGGGGTGGTTCGGTTCAAATTACAGACATAAGTGGGGCAGCAGCCTGTGCGTGGAGGAAGGAAAGGTGGTGCTGCGTGTACAGCCCCCTTGAGTGATCACCTGCCTTTGATGCGTCGTGATCTGCCGATCACCCCGTAGTCGTGAATTGTTCAAATGCCATGTGTTGGCAAGGAACTGCTTCTCGGCTCGTTTCATATTTGTAACCATGCTCCCCTTTCCTCTGAATCACCGCAGGAAGATGAGAATTTCTGAAATATAAAACAAAGTTGGTGCGTTATCTGAGCTTCTATTTCGCTCAAAGGCAGGATAGTTCACCAATTGTGTTCTTTATTTCTGAGCTGTCACACCTGAGAGTGCTACATCGTGGAGCACGACCCATTTTTTTTTAGCTGTTCCATCCATTTCCATGTGGAGATGGAGGAGGTCTCTTCCAGTTCCACTGGAGTACTTATGGTCACACAAATTCTGCTTTCAAATTAAATGACATTTGGATTCTAAATCCAAAGGCTGGGGTTGACTCAGCCTGTGATCCTTCCGAGGTTGGCAAAATGAGTACCAGCTTGCTAGGATGATTGAGCCATTTTAGTATCCTGCGTCGGAGTGGCGACCTGTCCAGGATTGTGCCCAATAGCCCAGGAGACTGCTTTGGCAGCACCAATGCTCTGTACAGAGTGTGGTCCCAAATGGATGGATGGATGAGATGTGGATGGGAAGTCTAAATAAGATCATTTGTGATAATTAGAAGGTAAAAAAAGATAAATAAAAACAAAAAAACAAAGAAGAGAAAAGTTAAACAAATAGTATGAGGATATTTTTGAATTTGAACATCTTGCATGTGTGATGGTCCAAATGTCCTACTCTGATGTCGAAATTTCCTTGTGTTTTTACCCCATGTACGTGAAGCGAAAAGTGAGGTTAAGAAATTTGTTCATGTCCGTTCATCCATCTGTCTTTCTTGCTGTCTTATCAGTTTATGATCGAGGAACAATGTATTTAAATTGAATGATATATTTTGAACACAAATCAGAAGACAAGTTTCTCATTTTACCATACCTTGACTCAGAATTAGGCCCCCTTGCACATGCGCAAAGAGGAGTGGCATCATATTTTCACTCTGTCTGTCTGCCTGGCAATCAAACAAAATTTAGAATCATTGCAAACAGGAAAAACTTACTCTTTTTAAGGACATTTTAAAGGACACAAACAACAGGCACGAATAACCAATGCAATGTGTTAGATATGTGATGTTATAAAAACTCGGTAAAACGGCGGTAAAAACTGGAATTTACTTCTTTATATAACTTTAACAATCATATTTTATTTCAATTGAATTATATACTTGAACACGATACGACACAAATCGTCCGTCATAATACTTACAAGAACCTCCAGTTTTGTAGTACTTAGATTTAAAGGTTCAATGGGGGTGGTGGATGCGGGTGCTGTTCGGAACTGCTTCTGGACGACTTAAATGGCGCAAAACTTTCGAATTTTTAGATCCTCGTGGAGGATCTCCAACTCCTACTCACGTTGTTGTTCTTGTGGACTTTTTTGTTTCACAGCCTACAGTTTTCATCGAAACTTCCTGAAACTTGGCATACATATGTAAAAATACCCTGCGCAGACAGTAACCATCTCCGATTTTGAAAATTCCTCCTCGAAAAAAAGTTATGACGCCAAAATATCTCCGCTAATGGAAATCGCCTAAAAAATTATCCCCGAAACTCAGCAAGCTTTTTGAATTCTGTTTGCGGGAATCGAACAGGGCATTAGCAGAGATGAATTACCACACATATGATACATCACTATGACGCCATATCAATTTTATGACGTCATTCCTGTTTTTAAACATTTTTTCGTTTCACAACCCAGAGTTTTTATCGGTTCTTCGTGAAACTTGCCATGTATATGCAGAAAGCCCACACGCAGGCAGTAACCATCTCCGATTTTGGAAATTCTTCCGAGAAAAAAAGTTGACAAAATAATATCGCCGCTAATAGAAATCACCGACACCATTATCTCCGAAACTAGGCAAGCTGTTTGAATTTTGTTTGCGGTAATCAAGCCGGGCATTAGCACAGATAATTTATCGCAAACTTGATACATCACAATGACGTCATATTCGTTTTTATGACGTCATTATTAAGAGGACGACGATCTTAGCTCATTTGAGCTTGTTTTATTTTTAACAATCGTTAAAATCACTATTTTATGAAAATTGAAGTCGCACTGCATGGGGTATTGTGTTCTATGAACTCTCTCATTGCGGATGTAATAAATACAGTATTTGTGTTTGGAGTGCAAACCCAGGCTGTGTTCCATTCACAAGTGGCTTGTTATCGCTTTCTAAGCCAGTCGTTCCATATCAACCACTTTGCAAGCTGGTCGGCTCATCGCTCGGCAAGTGGAACAAGCGATTAAGAGAGGTACTTCGTTATGTTCGAAAAAATGACCACCGTCATTGGATTCAAAATGATACTGCAACCAATGAAATGTTCAAAGGTGTGATGAAACTGAAGAAGAAGATGCTGATTTTCCTGACTCAAACTTGGTTTCCAGGCTTGACGAAGGCCCTGATTGGGGCGCATGTTGTTGTTTGGTGACTAGCGCAGGTGTAATGCAATATGGTAGGATTTTCGAGAATCATTGGAGTAATGTACTACTTTACTTGTTACTTTGTCATATCTGATTACTTATTAGAGCGTCTTGTTTATATTTGTATTGGCTGCTTCAATCGAGTGAATTAAAGCCCATATACTGGAGAAGGCTTCTTTCTTCCATTACAAAAGACATACCCCTCTGATGTATATTGGCACGTACATTTCATACTTTAACAGCATTGTATCGAGAGAGAAAGGGGTGTCGACAACTTCAACAACTCATACAAATTAATTTTGTGAATTTGCATGTTGTTGTTTTGTGGGGAGGTGGAGGCGATCTCAATTCCGGCTGTTCACATGAGGTTGTGTAAGTTCCTTCGCCAAATCAAGATTATAAACATTTTTCTGTGTGTTGTTTTGTATCTATAAAGGTTGCAGTTGTGTTTGGAGCAGTTAAGTGCAGGTATCTGTATTCGTTTATTGGGAGAGGCCGGGTGAGGCCTCGCGTTTAAGTCAGTTGGGGCCTTGGGAATATGGTGGTGAAAATGGGGATGAATCGAGAGTGAAGGAGAAAGGAAGAGGAGTACAAATAATTTGATAGCTGCTCAATGTGGGCCACATCAAGAATAGGGGAAGCAGAGGGTTCTTATTGTTGTAGGATGTGTGAGGAAATAGCTCACTTGAAGATGGTTATTACTCGGTTGAAGGAACGCATCGATAAATATAATTTGCAGCAAGTAGCAGAATGTGAGAAATTTGTAGATAATAGTTGGTTATGATTGTAGAATGAGGTTTGTTTTTGGGTTTTTTTTATAAACAATGTTGAGGCTCGTATAAGAGCTAACACACAGAACGTACAATAAGGGGAGCAGGAGACAAGAGGGGTGGGAGAGGGAAGGACAAAACAATGGGGAACAGAGACATGAGGAGATCTGTGGAAGGGAGAGTGATGGGGTGGGGTACACAAGGTAAACAAGCTGGACAAGACAGGGACTTTCAGGTCCTTACACTACAGGGACTTTCAGGAAGGAAAGCAGGGAATTTGAAGGAGGTGGGTTTGGGGTGGATTAACGGGGGTAGAAAAGATTGTGATTTTGGATGGGGGAAGATGAGAGATGGTGGTGAACAGCTGCTTTGAAGACCTGGATGGAAGAGTAAGACATGAAATGAATGTGGGAGTTTGTTCCAAATGCAGGAAAAAAAGAGGAATGAAAGAGTGAAGGTGAATAGTGATTCTTGATTTTGGTACTTTTACCAGAAGGGGGTTGTTGGCGGACCTTGAGCGCCCTGTGGGAATATGGGGGTGGGTGCTGGGGACATATTGCAGACAGAGCAGGGGGGTGAGGCCGGAGAGGAGACAGAAGACAGAAAGACCACCGACCTGCCTGCGGTGAGAGAGTGACATAGTCGAGGCGATGGGTGCAAAATACAGCTAGAATTGCTCAGTAAGTGATAAAAGCATGAGACTTGACACAATTATTCTTCAACCCATACTGTTTATTTTCAAGGGTGGAACCATTGAATACAGCATGTTCCTTAGCAACGGTTGCTAGGTAACAAATTTACCCTAGCAACGGGCTTTTTAAGCCTAATTACTACATTCAGAAAGGTTTGTGCTATGTTACAGAACATCAGAACTATCAGTAGACATGTTTTAAAGACAATTAGTGTCATCAGAAAACAAAACAACACAATAATTAGTGTCACCACAAAACAAATTAGCATTTGTTTTGTTGCTAGGTAATGATAAACAATACCAACTGTCTATGTATATGTTTATCCTCTATTTGTAAATGATGCTTCTACTTCACATTGCCTAATGACCTACAGAAGAGGAATGTTTTGGGTAAATAATAATAAATAATGTTGGTAAATAACTTTTACCAAACTTCAAGTAACAGGATTTATGCCACTTTGCATTCTGTTCCTTAAATGTGGACTCCACACCATTTCCATGGTCCAATCGTGTGACATCTATTTGTACTGGCATGCAGTGGAGTTCATTAAATTGAAGGATGTTCTCAGCTATGGTTTTATAACCTGCATCAGTTGGACATGTCAATTGTTGTTTGCTGTCTACCTGACAAAGGACACATTTAGACCAGTCAGTTGTCAGAGTATCTGAAGGCAAGGGGCTTGCCATTTTTAAGCATGCAGGGGTAGATTAGTTGACCATTACCGTATCGTCCACCACCAAATAGAAGCTATACATACCTGCACAGAAAAAAAAACAAAATTCAGGGATGTGATTGAATAAATAATCAACAGGAGCATGCATTCATTGTTTATTATTATTGTCCTCTACAAATAGGCAAAAATAAGCGAGAGGGGAATGCTCAGATGGTAATACAAACAGGGAAATATGTTGCCTAGCAACATTTTAAGCCTTTTGCAGTTGACAATTGCTCTAGGGTGATGTAAATATGACGGGTACAGTTATAGAAAATAAAATACGTTGTAATTGATAAGTAAAATTGGTCTGCAGGCATCTTTTGTGCTGGTTGCTAAGGAAAATATGTTGCCCAGCAACTGAAATTAAGCCTTGAGTTGTTGACAATTGCTCCAAATTGATGTTTATATGAAAATTGAAGTTGTAGATATTAAAATACATCATAATCATTTAATAAAATTGGTCCACAGTCATCATATGTGCTGGTTGCTAAGGAAAATATGTTGCCTAGCGACCGTTGCTATGCTATATACAGTTCACATTGGCTCCACCCCTGAAAACATTTAGAATGTTGTGTTGACCATTTGTGCAAAGTTTCATGCTTTAATCACAATCTGAACAATTTTTTTCACCCCTCGCCTTGACTAACAGACCCAAAGACTCAGCCTCGCGGCAGATACCAATGATCCGAAATGCCTTGGTTTCCACAGCGTGAAGCCGAGAAAAGTGTGAAGCGGGAGCACCAGCCCAGAGGGGAGAGCAGTACTGCATCAGGCTGCGGACGAAAGCTTTGTATGCGGTCAGGAGCTCAGGTTTGCCAAGGAAGGATTTTGTATAACGGAGGATTCCCAGTCGGCAACTGGCTTTGGAGGCCAGCTTGGAAATGTGGCTTTCCCAGGAAAGATCATGGCAGATCCTCAGGTTGTTGAGGGTATATTGACAATATGGGGAGTGTAGCGAGTGCAGGCAAGAGTGAGTACAGGCAGTGGTGAATGTGCGAGTGCAGGCAGTGATGAGGGTGTAGCAAGTGCAGGCAGTGGTGAGCGTTGGGTAAGAATAATGAAAATAAAGATTACATGATGTAAGGGTTAATTTTGGAGCGTGTCACACAGGAGAAGGATCTGGGGGTGTTACTAGGTATGGGAGGTAAGCAGGCAGCTTTGTGCCAGGAAGATATAGGAAAATCAAATAGGGTTTTAGGTTGTATTCGGAGAGGTATCATTTATAAATCCAAATAGATGGTGTTAATGCTGTATAGGAATTTAGTGAGGGCCACATCGAGAATATTGTGTGCAGGTTTGATCACCATAACTCAGGAAGGACATAGCTACCAAAGACAGGGTTCAGCACAAGGCGACAAGATTGATTAGCTAGACTCAGCTATGAGGAGTGGTTGAAGGAGACAGGACTTTATACACTAAAAAGGGGGTGGTTATGAGGAGACATGAAAGAAATGTTTTAGATAATGAAAGGTAGAGATAAAATAAGTGCAGATGAATTATTCAGCAGAGTAGACAGTGATAGAACCAGGTGCCATAGCTTGAGAGTAAAGAAGAGGAGAGTTAAATGGAAGTAAGGCAAGGGTCTTTTACTCAAAGAGTAGTTAATGCATGCAATGACCTCCCTGGAAAGGTAGGAGCAGCAGAAACAGTAGATAAGTTTAAATTGGAATTAGATAGGTACCTGGAAGTTATGGAGATTATAGGGGTATTGGGATGTCGGCAGGACTTTTCGGTAGCTTGAGCATAGATGGGTGATTGTATGCATGTGTTTGTAGTGTTGTCTGTGAGAGTCTCATCAAGGGGTGGTGTGTGGCTGATGTGTGTTTCTCACAAAAGACCCACCTTCGCCCACTCCCCACCCCAAAAAGAAAAATAAAACTACAAAAAGAAATGACAAAAAAGACATAAAACATAAAGAAACATACCCATCAGAGATGGGGAATCCCCCGCCATTGAAAAAGGTCATACATATTCCAGATAATGAGGGAGGTGAATTGGAAACAAGACACCATTTGGTCATCATGTCTTTTGAGCTATACAGCAAAAAGTTTGAATAAAAATTTAGGGCCTATTTCGCGATAATGTCATTTTTCAAGATGGCTGCCTGCCGGCCATATTTCGACATGGCCGAAATTCAACAGCAACCTACTTCGTTCCATTACCTACATTTCCAGCAAGTTTCATCAGAAAAGAAAAAAATTGGAGCCGATATCGCGATAACGTCGTTTTTTTCAACATGGCTGCCTGGCGGCCATATTGGATGTCTGAGCAAGCCGAAACCATGTTGGAAAAGTTCCCCAGGAGTGAGGAACGTAGTAACCAAAAATAATTGAAATCAGATAAGCGGTTTTCCATTTATTACAAAAAACATTTTTTTCAAGATGGCCGCCCCAGTCGGCCATCTTGGATCCGGCCAAGCCAAAAATTAATTGGGTTCTTCCTTTTCAGGTGGTTCATGTGTGACCCGAATTTCAAATCGATATGGTGAACAGTTTATGAGTTATCGCACTCACACCTATAAATGTTGACGCCCGGTCGGACGGACGGACGACCCGGGTGACAACAATATCCCGCTTCCGCCACGTGGCGGGGGATAAAAAGGGAGGGAGGGGGAGAGGAGAGGGGGGAGTAGGGGGTGGGGAGAGAGAGGAGGGGAAGAGGAGGATGGTGGGTGAGCAGCAGAGAAGGGGGTGAACGGGAGGGGAGGGAGAGAAGGGGGAGGAGCATGGGAGCAAGAGAAGGGGGATGGGAGAGGATCATGCACAAGGGAGAGTAGGGAGGGAGGCGAGTGAGGGGTGGGAGAGGGTGTGGAGTAACTTACTTCTACCTTGACTTGAGAAGGGGGAGAACCTGCCTTGATTGACTTACATCAAATACACTTCACTTCACAAATTTAAAAATTCCTAAAAACCAAACGTTATTTATAAATATTAGATTCCAATAGTCCACATTTTCAATTTATTACAGATAAAGTTTTTCGAAGTATTGTTTCATTATACAGTGGGGAAAGAGTTAAATTCCCTCAAATAAGCTCTTTATTATACCATGGGAACATGAAAAAAATATTATTAGACTACAGTTCAAATCCGAACTTCAGTTTTCCCTCGCAGAGAACCCCTCTCCCTCCCTCCTCTCACTACTCCCTCTCCCTCCTCACTACTCCCCTCCCTCCTCTCACTACTCACCCTCCCTCCTCTCACTACTCCCCCTCCCTTCTCTCACTACTCACCTTCCTTCCTCTCACTACTCCCCTCCCTCCTCTCACTACTCCCCTGCCTCCTCTCACTACTCTCTCCCTCCTCTCACTACTCCCCCTACCCTCCTCTTCTCTCCTCTCCTGTTCTCCCCTTCTCCTCTTCTCTCCTCCCTCACCACTTCCCCCCCCCTTATCCTCCCCACATCATGTCTGACAAGATAAATTCAAAATGGCGGTGATTTGATTTTGAAGCCCCTCCCTGAATGATGGAAGCCCCACCCTGAACTGGGAAGCTCCTCCCCAAACGGACAGACAGACAGACCGACAGAGATTATATATATATATATATATATATATATATATATATATATATATATATATATATATATATATATATATATATATATATATAGACACACACACACAGACACAACAAAAATAGTGGTCACTGCTGGCACCTGTGAACCAAAAATGTTCAAGTGGGCGTGGCTCCGCCCACAAGGGGCGTGGGACGCCCCTCATACAAAAAGACACAACTAGACCATGATATCTAGCTTGTGTCGAAGTTTCATCAAGATCGCATCAAATGTCACGGAGCTATGCTCTGGAGAGAGTCACAAACACACAGACACAACGAAAATAGTGGTCACTGCTGGCGCCTGCAAACCAATACCTCTGTTTTTGTGTGAGAAATGTAATCGCGATATATTTAGGTTTTTTTTCTCTGCAATAAGCTCAAAGAGCTGGTCGGAGTATCCATCCGTACGTACATCTGTTTCTATTTGACTTAAACATCTCACAAACCACATGACCCATATGGACCAAATTTGGTACATACACCAGAATAGTAAGGTCCCATGGAGTTGTGCTCCCAATCCGGATCCACCCCTCTCAAATCCTGAAAAGGGGGTTTTGCCTCAAATTCAGGCAATTTGTTTTAAAAAAAAATTTTTTCTCACAAACCGATGGCTGGATGCTGACCAAACTCTTCATGAAACATAAGGACCATGACGTTAACTTAAGTTTTGCTCGCCATGACCGTACCGCTTCAGGAAGGGGGGGGGACTATGGCCCCCTTTCCCCATTCCCTCATTTTTACCCCACCTGTTGGGGAAATAACCAACCATCAGTCCCCTACGGGGCTATTTATTAATTGTAATGTGACTTTTCAGCTTTATCTCACTATTGTTACGTATACCTTGTGAGTTGTAAAAGTCAGAAACAACAACAAAAGAAATCCATGTCTGTAAATTTTATACCCCCCCCCCACCCCACTGCAAATTTTACAAATCACACCCTGACTCCGACCAATGAAATCCAGCATAATGTGCACAAGCCGATACCGGTCTCTGTTATTAAATACTGTCCATCAGCGCACTCTTCATTCAAGGAGAGAACAACTTACTTGGGGAAAATTAATGTTTATTTACACATAATTAGTTGAATTTAGGAAACATCCCCCATACGGGTCTGTGTGGATTGTACAGAGCAACGCCTGTTCTGTTCCAGTATATTCCAGCAGAAAAGTGGGGGAGGGGACATGTCCCCCCTCCCCAATCCCCACCCATCGACACCCATACCCATACTTGCGAACGTTCGGTTTTCAAAATAAAAAAGGTATTGACTAATTTGCTGAGTGCTTGGACTTACCGAATCCACTTTACAAATGATTCGTGCAAATGTGCGGGTAAAATCAAAACGAGTGCTCGGAGTGTTGCGCCATTCAGAGCAACGAAAGTAAGTCGTACTCGCGATCGGGCATCATGGAGAAGATGGAAACCCTCAAGAACCCACTCCACACCATCGCCCCTCCACCTGCACTTGCAAACAACAGTCTGCAAGCAACAACATAATTAACATATACAGTGGGGAGAACAAGTATTTGATACTCTGCCGATTTTGCAGGTTTTCCCACTTACAAAGCACGTAGAGGTCTGTAATTTTTATCATAGGTACACTTCAACTGTGAAAGACGGAATCTAAAACAAAAATCCTGAAAATCACATTGTATGATTTTTAAATAATAAATTTGCATTTTATTGCATGAAATAAGTATTTGATCACCTACCAACCAGTAAGAATTCCGGCTCTCACAGACCTGCTAGTTTTGTCTTTTCGAAGCCCTCCCATTCTCCACTCATTACCTGTATTAAATGCACCTGTTTGAACTCGTTATCTGCATAAAAGACAGCTGTCCACACTCAATCGATCAGACTCCAACCTCTCCACAATGGGCAAGACCAGAGAGCTGTCTAAGGACATCAGGGACAAAATTGTAGACTTGCACAAGGCTGGGATGGGCTGCAGGACAATAGGCAAGCAGCTTGGTGAGAAGGCAACAACTGTTGGCACAATTATTAGAAAATGAAAGAAGTTCAAGACAACAGTCAATCTCCCTCGGTCTGGGGCTCCATGCAAGATCTCACCTCGTGGAGCCTCAATGATCATGAGAAAGGTGAGGGATCAGCCCAGAACTACACAGCAGGACCTGGTCAATGACCTGAAGAGAGCTGGGACCACAGTATCAAAGAAAACCATAAGTAACACACTACGCCGTCATGGATTAAAATCCTGCAGCGCACGCAAGGTCCCTCTGCTCAAGCCAGCGCATGTCCAGGCCCGTCTGAAGTTTGCCAATGACCATCTGGATGATCCAGAGGAGGAATGGGAGAAGGTCATGTGGTCTGATGAGACCAAAATAGAGCTTTTTGGTTTAAACTCCACTTGCCGTGTTTGGAGGAAGAAGAAGGATGAGTACAACCCCAAGAACACCATCCCAACCGTGAAGCATGAAGGTGGAAACATCATTTTTTGGGGATGCTTTTCTGCAAAGGGGACAGGACGACTGCACCGTATTGAGGGGAGGATGGATGGGGCCATGTATCGCGAGATCTTGGCCAACAACCTCCTTCCCTCAACAAGAGCATTGAAGATGGGGCATGGCTGGGTCTTCCAGCATGACAACGACCCGAAACACACAGCCAGGGCAACGAAGGAGTGGCTCCGTAAGAAGCATCTCAAGGTCCTGGAGTGGCCTCGCCAGTCTCCAGACCTGAACCCAATAGAAAATCTTTGGAGGGAGCTGAAAGTCTGTGTTGCCCAGCGACAGCCCCGAAACCTGAAGGATCTGGAGAAGATCTGTATGGAGGAGTGGGCCAAAATCCCTGCTGCAGTCTGTGCAAACCTGGTTAAGAACTTCAGGAAACGTCTGATCTCTGTAATTGCAAACAAAGGTTTCTGTACCAAATATAAAGTTCTGTTTTTCTGATGTGTCAAATACTTATTTCATGCAATAAAATACAAATTAATTATTTAAAAATCATACGATGCGATTTTCAGGATTTTTGTTTTGGATTCCGTCTTTCACAGTTGAAGTGTACCTATGATAAAAATAACAGACCTCTACGTGCTTTGTAAGTGGGAAAACCTGCAAAATCGGCAGAGTATCAAATACTTGTTCTCCCCACTGTATCAGGTTCCTGGTTTAATTTAATTTTTATTTAAATGCATGTGATTTTTGGGTCCTGTTAGCTGTTAGCTATTTGTTAGGGTTAGCTTCAGCTTCAAGCTAACAGCTTCAACCCTAACAATTCGGTCGCTAGACTACCGTTATTTTCAGGTTTTCCGTCTATCTGTTTGTTTGTATGTAATGGACAGCTCTGGAGGCCAGAGGAGTCTACCGATTTTGATGAAACTTGACTGGTAGGTTCATATCACGATCTTGTTCTATGTTTTTGAGCACCGTTGCTCTGGACGCCACCATTGCCTAACAACGGGACTTTGAAATTTTTGAAAAAATCCGAAAACATTTTTTTTATCGAAAATCAAAAATCGGCTTCCGTGCTTTTATGCTCACTATAATAAACCTCTTTGTTAAAAATTTTCAGCCCGATCCGTCAAAAACTGTATGACTAGTATGCAATTATATAGCGACCACCCATGTCGCCTACCGGCTTGTCCCAATCTCGGTGTGGATATCCCATCCACCACATCCTCACTCACACAACCTCCACCCACTACATTCATGTTTCTTAGAGGAAAATTACTTTCGTTTAACACATTTTCAGCTGACACGGTAAATTCTCAGCACACGAGTACTGCGTTAAACAAGGAATGCCCAGTTTTTGTCCCGCGCCCCCTCCAACAAGCTCGAAGACGGGAGATTAAAATGAGCTCCGTCCAACCGACCAATCGTCCGTCCATGTACTTTTTACAGCACGTGCGCTGTATACAATTGCACCGAGTTTGTAATGTCCCCGGTGTCGTCTACCACGTCTCCGGTGGGTCCGGTGTCCCCCCCCCCCACATGCCTCAAGACAACCAATGACGGCCGTCCGGTAGATGCAGTGCGTAACCTCGACGGAAATGGTGACAATTGACGGGAATACCCGAGTATTTCAATGGAAATTTGTGAAACTAATGTGTTATATATGTGAAGACCATTTAATTTTTATTGTACACAATATTTCAAAAACAGTTGAACATTTAGCTTTCATATTGCAGATACCTACTCCTCATGACATTATCTTGATCACGGCTGTGATTGGCTGAATTATGTTCCCATGGCAACCATGCCGGTAACTTGGCTTGCGCACGTGATATTTCAAAAACCGTTGACCGTTTAGCTTTCGTATTATAGATATCTTTTTGTCATGACATTATCTCAACCCGATTAGATCACAGCTGTGATTGGCTAAACTACGTTGCCATGGCAACCATCTCGACAACTTGTCTCGTGGACGCGATATTTCAACAACTGTTCAACATTTCGCTTTCATATTATACAGATCTATTTCTCATACCACCCAAAAGGTAGGGGACCTAGAATATCAGCTCCTCGTTCATTTCCTGATATGCCGTCAGCATTAGAGTCCTCCGATGTGGATATTCAGGATACTGAGGGCATTTTATCCCATCTTTCTGCTTGTGCCTTTATGTATGACTGCCAGCAAAGAATATTATGTCCATCATGAAGGCAAAGAGTGCAATGGAGAAAATGTAAATGCGATGAGGGGAGGGAGTGTTGGATTTGTTAATTGACAGTACACTTTCGGCTTGGTGTGCTGACTTTAGAATACCACCACATAGACTTTGGCATGCACCTCTACACTGTTATGGTTATGGGGTTAAATATGGCAAAATCCATAACGGTTGGCTCATTGAAGCAGGGGCCACACAAGGCAAGGGAGGTTTCTGATCATTTCAAATAAACTACTGTATTGTGCAGCAGCGCTGGATTGTTGTCCTATTCGCCGAACGATCGTACAACGAGCCAAGCTATTGTGTGATGGCCTCTCAGGGTTTGATGTCAACAGTGGAATTTCCTCTACGGCTTTTCCAGACCTCATGGGAAAACACGGTGGCGTAGAGCCAGTCAGCCCCCCTTGTTCAGGTCTAGCTGTTCTACCCCTGCTGGAACGCTTGCTGGCTGTGGGAAATCTGAGCGAGCCACCAGTGAGAGGCTTGAAATACCCTCAACTATTATGGTCTAGTATAGAAAGAGCTATATCTGACCTTGAAATAACTTCCAATTGTGGATCTGTGATCCTTGCCACTAAGAATCCATGTTTTTTTGTTTTTGTCCTGGACGCATGTGACAATAGTTTTTTTTTTTAAACTCATAAAGTGGAATAATTGAGCAAAACAATTATTTTATTCCTTCGACTCCATATATCTAATTTGCAGCAGTTTATACAAGTTTGTGAGCTTGTTCGGATTAATTTCCCAATTAAATTGAAATGTAGTGTTAGGTTTCTATAGGATAATCATGTCGGGGTTCCACTTGCTGAGCTATTCACTAATCCTATATCATACATGACCTGCCATTCATAAAATACCCCCCATTCCCGACTCCCATTTATTTATTTATTTATTTTTTACAAAGGGAGCAATGATCACTTTATATTTGGATATGGCATTGCATCAATCGCAGCAGATGTTGAGATTGGCATTCAAGTGTTCACGCCTTGCCAGCAAGCTCGAGACACAGATGCCAAGCTTTTCATCGTAAAAGGAGGTCAAGGGGCAAGGATATACAGTTGGCCGGAGTATGCGGAAGGGCACGGAGATATGAGCTAAAAGGCCCTGCAGGATGGGCAGTCTTCAACACGACACGTTTTGGTTCACTTTACGTCACATCCAAACAACACAAACACATTCATGTCAATCTTTGTAAGTACTGTACTATGCCGGATGCTTTCATTTATCGGATTAAAAGCATGAATGTTGTGAATTTTTGAATGTTTTGTTGTTTGTTTGTTTTTTTTAACCACGATTATAAAAGGGATGGCAAGATGGCCGAGAAGTACACAAGCTCACCTCTAAGGTATCTAGCCTGGGTTCGAATCCTGACCCAGGAATGGACCGTCATCCTGGTGTTTCACAGGCAGGGTGAATCATCAATGTGTGTGCCATCCTTCGGATGGACGTCAAACAGGTGACCCGTCTACAGGCATTAGTTGGTGGACGTTAAAGTTCCCACAGTGTCCTTCATGAAGAGTATGCGAGATATCGCTGGTACCCTGAAGAGATTACAAATTCCTACCTTATAAATACTGCTGGGAACACAACAACAAACCACACGCTATAACCTTTGCCAAGAAACTGCTTTGTACACACCGACGCTCTGTACACAGAATCATAATCAGAAACCCAAAGTTTATATGGGCTGCAGCTGCACTATGCGCAGCAGTTGGAGTTGTAGCTGGATGTCTAAAGAGGCATTATTACTCTCTTCATTGCCATACCTCTCCTCATTGTCAGCCTCCAGCCCTGTGCCGCACTGGCCCTGTGCTTCAGCGGTCCTATGCTTCCCCAGCCATGTGCAACACCTGCCTGCACTGACCGCACCAGATTCCAAAGCAGCTCGTGGCTTGCTTGAGCCCTCGCTTGTTCCCCATTGTTGTGCGAGTCTTGGTATTTATTTTTTGGGACCATCGTGGGGTATTTCTCCCCTTGTACATAAATTTGCGTGATCCCCCTCATCCTTACGTGTGTCTGTCAACTGCTTCGTTATTCATCCATTTTATTGATTGTGTCACGTCTCCCCTTATCCCCGCATTTATTTGAATAAACTCCATTTTACCTATAAGAACTTTTTATTATCATTATTTTTTTTTTAGCCAGCCAGCATTTTACCTTTTGCCTCCCCCTCAGATTGGAGCAATCTTCGGTCTCGGATTGTAGCGATATTTGGGGTTTTGTAAAAGGTAAACGGAGAGTTAATTGAATACAGTTTGAGTTTGGTAAGCTCGGCGATCTTCAGGAGTAGCAAAAGTTCTTGGCATGACAGGTGACGTTTATCAGACCCATTGACGCGATAGTATGAAGATATTCACTCAGACAGACACGAGGTTACTAACTGTGAGAATACAGTTTTCAACGATTTTCAAACTTGAAAAAGGCTTAAAGTTATAAAGGGGTGTGTGTGTGTGTGTGTGTGTGTGTGTGTGTGTGTGTGTGTGTGTGTGTGTGTGTGTGTGTGTGTGTGTGTGTGTGTGTGTGTGTAGAGAGAGAGATGTGCTGTCATAATATCTAGAACTAGCAGGGGTACCTAATGTTGCCCGTTGCTGTTGTAATCCTGTTGGAATTTTGAAGAAATCAAATTTTGTTTTGTTTTTTCTAATTTTTTGTGAGGGCCAAAAACACTTCCCCACACTCACTAAAGAATGAGTGGGGATCATTTAATATTACCTTTCACATCTCGACAAAGGCTTCTGCACTACAGAGCAATTTAAAACAAACAAACAAAAAAAAAATCCAACTTTTTGTTTTCAAAATTTTGTTTGTTTTTTCTCCTAAAACACTCCCTGGTACTCACTGATTAACCTCAGAAATTTTGGCAAAGATCCGTTTGGCCATCTCTGACAAAATGGTGACACACAGGCACACAGACAAACATCCCTCTTATGTCTAGAAACCCACAAATATGTCTAGAAACCCACAGGCAGAGACATCAGACGTGCATGACATTTAGACATCTTGAGTTTTACAAAATGGTTCCTGGCAATTCGTCAGATCCAGAAAGTATGTAATCAACTCAATTTATTTCCTTCACATAAAATATGAATACATGTCCATGTGCATGTGAAATACAGTTTGTAATGTGTAATTCTACGTCACGTAAAATGTGACTTCAACATCTGCATTATCCCTCCACTCTCTCCCCCTCCAACACTCTCTCTCCCTCTCTCCTCCCAACCCCCCTCATCATGCACACTGCACAGGGGAGAGGACGTAGGGAGGGGTGAGAGGTGGGAGAGAGGGTGTGGAGAGACTGACTTATCCCTTGACTTGATTGACTTCACTAAAGCCTGGTGTTGGCTTTGTGATTGGAGTGGTTGTCTTGGGATCCTAGGGTCCTGAGTTTGAGCTTCGTTGGCTGCTGAATTAACACCAGGTGGGGTCGACTCAGCCTGTCATCCTTCTGAGGTCGGTGAAATGAGTACCAGTGTACTGCTGGAGGGGCACAACATCAGCGGCACAACATCAGCTCCAAGAAATGATAGCTTCCCAACAGCCAAGCTGCCATGCACAAGAACAGAACAGATTGATTTGACTTGAGAGGAGGGAGGGGGAAAGGATGCTGCACAGGTGAGAGGGAGGGGGGAGGAGGGGGAAAGGATGCTGCACAGGTGAGAGGGAGGGGGAGGAGGGGGAAAGGATCCTACAAAGGTGAGAGGGAGGGGGAGGAGGGGGAGGAGGGGGAAAGGATCCTGCAAAGGTGAGAGGGAGGGGGAGGAGGGGGAAAGGATCCTGCAAAGGTGAGAGTGAGGGGGAGGAGGGGGAAAGGATCCTGCACAGGTGAGAGGGAGGGGGAGGAGGGGGAAAGGATCCTGCACAGGTGAGAGGGAGGGGAGGAGGGGGAAAGGATCCTGCACAGGTGAGAGGGAGGGGAGGATGGGGAAAGGATCCTGCACAGGTGAGAGGGAGGGGGAGGAGGGGGAAAGGATCCTGCACAGGTGAGAGGGAGGGGGAGGAGGGGGAAAGGATCCTGCACAGGTGAGAGGGAGGGGGAGGAGGGGAAAGGATCCTGCACAGGTGAGAGGGAGGGGGGAGGAGGGGGAAAGGATCCTGCACAGGTGAGAGGGAGGGGGAAAGGATCCTGCACAGGTGAGAGGGAAGGGGGAGGAGGGGGAAAGGATCCTGCACAGGTGAGAGGGAGGGGGGAGGGTGTGGAGTGATTTACTTCTGCCTTGACTTGATAGGGGGGAGAACCTCCCTTACTTCTGTCTTTCTTTTCAAACTTGAAAGCATCGAATACACTTCACTCCACAAATTAAAATTGCTTAAAACCAAACATTATTAAAAAAATATTGGATTCCATCGTTATAGTCCACATATTCAATTTACAACATACAAAGTTTTTCGAAGTATTGTTTAATTATATTTTTGGTAAATAGTTATCACTCACCTGAAATAAATTATATATATATATATATATATATATATATATACCCTGGGAACATGAAAAAATACAATTAGACTGCAGTTCGATCCATTATTTCAGTTTTCCCTTCCAGGGAACCCCCTTCTACTCCCCTCACTCCTCTCCCCTCATTTTCTCTCCCTCCTCTCCACTTCACTCTCCTCACTCCTCTCCCCTCACTCCTCTCCCCTCACTCATCTCCTCCTCACTCCTCTCCCCTCACTCCTCTCTTCCTCACTCCTCTCTCCTCACTCATCTCCCCTCACTCCTCTCCTCTCACTCATCTCCTCCTCACTCCTCATTCTTCTCCCCTCACTCCTCCCTCATCTCCTCCTCACTCCTCTCTCCTCACTCCTCTCACCTCACTCCACTCCCCTCACTCCTCTCGCCTTACTCCTCTCTTTCTTACTCCTCTCTTCCTCACTCTTCTCCTCTCACTCCTCACTCCTCTCCCCTCACTCCTCTCCCCTCACTCCTCTCCCCTCAGTCCTCTCTTCCTCACTCCTGTCCCCTCACTCCTCTCCCCTCATCGCATCCGACCAGATACATTCAAAATGGCTATAAGAATGCATGTTTTGTATAAAAACACGGACCTACCAACCATACCGATTTTGTTAGTCAGACATACCGCATTTGGAAATTGTTATTGGAAAAAAATAAATAGTTGTGTTTTTTCAGTTTTACATTCGTTTCTCACCGCCAAGATTATATTACACTTCTACATTCCACAAAACTCGTGCCTGACCTCGATTTCTTATCTCGTCAGCGATTGGTTATTGCTTCCAAACCAAGCATGACCAATGGGACGACAGGAAACAGCGGGTATTCATTTCTAGACACCGCGCCATTTTGGTCTGTGTGGTCTCCAAATGCAGGAGATTGCACCATTTTGCTTCATTTTTTTATTTTATTTTACGGGGGGGGCATGCCCCAGGACCCCCCCCCCAGGGACGCGTGCGCGTCGCCAGCCTGTATTTAACCGAACCCGGTATTTGTTCAGTTTTAACACCTTTTGCTGAAACCGAGTGTAAAACCATCTTTATGCCGACAACAAAAAAAAACACGTTAAATCAGAAGGTGAATTGGAGTTTGGATAAATCTGTGAGGGATTCTGAATGGACTTTGTATCGGAGGCCTTAATTTCACTTAAAATGCATTTTTGTCTGAAAACGTTAATTTTCATCCAAATTTCCACTCGTCTTTTGCAAGCAATTATTAAACCATGTCAGTGACCATGAAAAATGAAATGAGATATCGAATTGGAGCCAAGATCAAGCTGTGAGAGTGGAGGAAAGTGCGAGCCTTACAAAAGAAGCTGCACGGAGCAAACAAAATGGTGACGATTTGATTTTGATGCCCTCCCTGAATCGGGGGAATCGACACCATCAACTGGGAAACTCCTACCTGAACGGACAGACCAACAGACTGGTGGAAATTATATAAATATATATATATATATATATATATATATATATATATACATAATAGAACACACACAAAAGTGTGTTCAGCTTGCAGCTGCTGGTTGCATCATTTGTTCGGGACATGGCCATGCCACTGATACCCTATTGTTACGAATCTGGAACCCAACGCACACAACAGCCAGGTTCCCTATAGAACAGTTATATCGGTAAGTGTGTGTTTATAGTTAGGGCCCCCTACCTGTGTCTAACGGGAATTACGTGTGTGCGCTGTGGAGATTCGTTTACAACAACACGCCTTCACCTCGCTTCCTCACTCCGACGCCATTGTCTACGTGCATTCGACCACGTACGTGGGCGGAGTTTCCTCAGACACTCGAGCTCCGACTCCGCCCCAGAGAGATGGAATGTTCCCCTCGACCAATGGGAAGCGTGAGACGTCTCAGACACCGACGTTCCCACGAACCCCGGACCAATGGGAGGTGAGACGTCTCAGACGGTGAACTTTCCCACAGCCTCTCGACCAATGAGAGGTGAGACGTCTCAGATGGCGATCCCACGACACCCCAGCTCGCAGGAGAAATGCAATATAAGGAACGCCAGGGCCTTGGAAAGAGCGTCAGGGTTTGGCGATCGGGTTTGAGGTGCCAGAGATCGACTCGTCTCGTCTCATCTCGTCTGGTCTGGTTGGCTTGGCAGTGATCGGGTTCAAGGTGCCGGAGATCGACTCGTCTGGTCTAGTCAGCTTGGCAGTGCTCGGTCGTCTCTCGTCTCGTCCACCTGGCGTCCGACGCTTTTCCTCCGTCCCTGGTGCTTGGAGTGGCATCGTGTTGCGGGTTCGAGTCCCGTCGAGCCGGATCGTCGAAGACCACACGAGGTGGACAGGTCCAAACACAGGCTCTGGTCTCCAGCTCCCTTTCCTCGAGTTGGATGACTTCAATAAAGACCATTGGGGTCCGTGTGTGTGTGTGTGTGTGTGTGTGTGTGTGTGTGTGTGTGTGTGTGTGTGTGTGTGTGTGTGTGTGTGTGTGTGTGTGTGTGTGTGTGTGTGTCTGTGTGTGAGCCCGTCTTTAAGTAAAACTCTTAAGTGCCTTGGTCATTATTTGCATTTCATTTCTTATCGTCGGTTTAACTCTGCCCTTTATTTGTTCCTTCCCCACCTATTGTAAATAAATATCCTATTGTTGAATGTTTCAGCTCGTCCTCATCCTTTCCTTCATTGGTTTAGCACGGTGCGTGTTGGAGAATTAGTAAGGCCATTCGGGCTGGTAAATTGTTCATTTGGCCCGGCGCGGCTTCGGTAACTCCACTCGGTTACACCGGATCCGAGTCGGTGATAGCCGACAAAGTCAGCCGAGGGTGTGGTTTCCCCTGTAGTTGGATGGCGTGAGTACGTAGGTAAATTGGAGTAAGACAAGTGGACCCTACCTCACGCCATCAAAATATTGGTGACCACGGTCCTCTCAGTGACCCATCGGCTCCGGAGTTATCCTCGGTGACGACCTATAAATTCCGGGTGTTCGGTGGGAGACGACTCCACTGCTCCATCTAGTGGTCGTTTATCGCCACCGAAACTCGGCCCCACAACACTATTACCAGTACAATGATGTTCAGTTCGCCGACTTGGGAAGGATGACAGACCGAGTCAACCCCATTTGGTGTTAATTCAGTGGCCAGCAAAACTCAAACTCAGGACCTTCGGATCCCAAGCCAGCCTCCCTCGCCGCAAAGCCAACACCAGGCAATAGAAGATAGAAGATACGATAGGTTAGCTTTCGGAGTAAATGTTTATCAATATGAGTTGGCTGGAAGGTGGAATATTTATTGAGGTGGACTGGCAGGAAAGTTTTATTTTTCTCTTAAAATCAACTTATTTTCTGCTTTCCTCTGTTTCCCAATAATTTTTTCTTCCTTTTTGTTCCACTGTTCCTGCATGATTGGAAGATGCTGACAATTCAACAAAGCTGGCCTCCATAGTCAGCTGCAGATTTGTCATCCTCTGACATTCCAAAGCAATTCCTGAAATATCAGAACAATTCACAGCCACAGACAGTCAACAAGCCCTTCGTCTGCAGCTCAATGGAGTTCTGCTTTTCCCTTTGGGCTGGTGACCATAGCATCACATTTGTCTCTTTACTGAACCTCAAGCTCTCAACATGATTGTGATCTCCTGTGATCTCCAGGTCAACCACAAGGCTTGTTTCTCACACTGTAGATAGGTAAGTTGCCTCTCCGTTTTTGTTTTTTTTAACATCTCCTTTTTTTAACTGTGTAACTGCCTCTGCTATGTCAGTTCTCTGACCATCCCCCGTTCCTCCAGGACACATGCCTTTTTTCCAGTATCCCCCTCCAGGGGATGGTTTCAGTGACCAAGTTTCTTGTGGAACACTTGCCAAATGGCTTAAGCACTCAAACAAGCACTCCGATCAAAACTGTTGGTAAGGAACGGCTGGCTTGGCAAGTGCTAGTTAGCTGCTTGGTAACTGAACACATCCCTGGTTAAACTCCCAAAATAGAGTATAATTACACACCTCCACTCTTTTGTTCCTCTTTTCTCCAATTTTCTCCAATCCCACTCTTCCCTCCAGGATTTCAAGAAAGTTGTGCGCCAATGTCTCATGTCATCCTTCATCCCTACCGGCGATTATCTCTCCTGCCATTAACCCTTCCTAACCCGGTGTTGGTTTAGCGGTTAGGGTGGTGGCTTGTGATCCTAGGGTCCTGAGTTCGAAACCCATTGGCCACTGAATTAACACCAGGGGGTTGACTCAGCCTGTCATCCTTCTGAGGTCGGTGAAATGAGCACCAGTACACTGGTAATTGGGGAACTGCATCAGCGGCATCGACGCGCCCCTAACCAATGATGCAACCAGCAGCCAAAAAGGCAGCAAATGATGGGAACCCTTCCTAACCAAACACTCTTACTTGCAAGTTACTGTGTGCTGCTTCCTTCTTTATCTCCACCACCAAAGGTGAACAGAGGTTATGTATTCACCCCTGCTTGTCTGTTTGTCCATGAGCACAATAAGGTTGCTCAAAAGTTGTGGACGAGTTATAACAAAACTAGTGGATGAGTTGGGTAGGTGATAAGAACAAGCGAATTCGATTTTGGTTCAGCTCCGGATGACGATCCAGCCTGTCAGTGGGATACAAAACGTAAACTGTTCAGCCTGGTGGAGGTATGTTCTCTACCGAGTGCCATTATAGTTAGAGTTGTATGTTTGTTTGACCCCATTTCTTCTCACTCTTCAATGAGCCTCTATATTGTGTATCTTTTTTAAAATGGTCACTGACAGAAAAAAAAAGAAAGGTGGTGATCTAATAAAAAGGAATATGCATTTCAATCAGCAAGACTTAGTCTCATCAGGTATCTCCAGAAGAATCACTGAAAACATCGAAGGTATCCATTTCCATAGTCAGCCACTGGAAGAGGCTCATATTTTTTACCCCATGTACGCAAAGCGAAGAAGCAGGGTTAAGCAATTGGTTCATGCCGTTTAGCAGTATTTTCTCTCTGAATTCATCCTGATCATACGTATACGCAGAGAGGCGTGAGATACTCTATTTACTCCGTCTGCCTGTCTGGCAGTCAAGCAAAATTAAAAACAATTCCAAACAGGAAACTTATTGTTGTTTTAATGACGTCATAATGGACACATTCAATGGTCACGGATAACTGAAGTAGCCTGCCAGATATGGTGATGTAACTGACACTGTGGAAAATGGTGGGAGAACAGCGGTAAATTTTGGAACTAATTCATTTGTACAACTTTTACAATCTTTTAAAAAAAAATTTTAATTTTATTTAATTATACACTTAAACACTGGAGAACACAAATCACCTTCTTCGCACTTCCAAGAACCTCGAGTTTTGCACTACTTGGACATGTTAAATAGGGTGGTGTTTAAGTGTGGTGTATAAGCAGGGGTTTTCCGAACTGATACACAGGTAAAAAAAAACACTCAATACGTACTGCAAAGGTGTTAAGAAAGCTCAAAAGCATCCTACCTACCACAACAGAGGCTTTTGATGGAAGGTTTTCTCGTCAGGAAGTGTTTGATTCAGTGAATCTTGATGCCCTCTGGAGGATTCCTGGTCTTCGTGGGGTGCCACCAAAACTGATCGATCTGATGTCTTTGTTGCTGGTCACCATCACTATGCCCGTTACATCGCCCATCACCTTCTGGAAATGCGCTATCTGCTGCCACCAGATGCCAAGTCAGAGCTCATATCAAGTGCTTTTGTGTGTCGTCACCTGGAAGGCATTTGGAATGGTGTGAGCTCTGATCAGTTCGGTGAACAAACTGATAGGCGTCGGATTTTACTTGAATTGTCGAATGTGTCTCATCCTCTTGAGAATCACTCACTACATTTGTACAACATTGCCAATGGTCGAATTGCTCCCCGAGAAGCTGAATTAAATGTTGAGGATTCCGTGGTTATTGGTCAGAAAATGGTTGCAGAGTTCCATGCATCCCTTCCAGGTGGATTCCATGCAACCATCTCTTGCCCCATCAAGACAATGGAGCACTTACAGAAAGGAGTGAAAATTGGGGACAAGACGATCTTTGATCTAGAAACCATCTTCCTCAGGCTGCTGACTATTGGACAGCAAAGACAAATGGAGCTAGGACATATCTTCCAGTTTGAGCTCTGTGCAGTATCCCCCTCACTGATTGATGAATATGGGTGCTAAAGGAAAGGCAACAAAGCACCACTGGCACACAAACTCTGTGTTCAGGCACAACAGCCTCTGCAACCAAATGTTACCATTGTTGACGCGAGCCAACTTCTCTATCATATTGCCTGGCCTTTCAGGGGAACTGTGTCAGTCTTAGTTGAGTCCATCAAGACAAGGCTGTCTACCATTGCTGGTCAGAAGATCTTGGTCTTTGACAAATATTATGATGTTTCTGCAAAGGACCATGAACGAGTGAGGCGTGCTGGCATTGGTTCCATCAACTATGACCTCACAATAAACACACCCCTGCCGAGTCGAGACGCCATCCTGAAAAACAAGCAGAACAAGTTGCAGCTGTCCAAGGTTTTGAGAACCTATAACTTTGGTGAAGGAGTTACTGTGGAGAGCCGTAGCCATGGTGCATCACAGATGCCAACCCTCCCGATTTCATCGGGAGGCTTCCGAAAATTCACCCAAACTCCCGCCCTTACGATCACTATCCTTATCCTCCCGAAATTTTGATATTTTTGCACTGTTCACTAATCAGAATGTACTAGTATGAGAATTGAATGAAAAGCATCGTCTGCTACGTATAGCATGTGGTAACTCCATAACGTTTGCTGCTACCAAATTGTACGTAAAAAATTGCAAATTCAAATGAGGAGCAGCGAAACATTGGGTCTGGATCTCGCTTATGCGATCATGCACTGAGATTTAGTGCATGCGGTATGTGTGCAATACAGTGCATGCGGTATGTATGCACAGTGTATATGCATGCGATACGCTCACTGCATGCAGCTGGGCCCAGTACCAGCCTGGCGGTCGCGACCACCGTGCGGTGTTTAACAGCCGCTAGAGTTCTACGAGTCGCGCTGCAGCTGTGGAACATCGACTTCGAAGTTACCGATGCTTCAAGCCCTCGATGTTGATTACGAAATGGCAGAAAAGAAGCTTACGAAGACCAAGAAATGGTCTCAGAAGTACAAGACCGAATACAGTCTCCAATACCCATGTATTCGAAAGTCTGAAAGAGGAATTCATCATGCGTATTGTACAGTATGCAGCGTTGATATTTCAGTTGAGCACGGAGGTCGCGATGATATTCGGAAGCACGTTGGAAGCAAACGGCACACAGACATTGCAAAGGAGAGATCTTCGAGCACGAGTACCGGTACACTTCTGAATTATTTCACCAAACAAGGGACAAGCGAGGAAGAGGATGTTACCCGAGCGGAACTTCTCTTTAGTGGATTTATTGTGGAACCTAACTTGCCCATATCAGTCTCAGATCATGCTGGACCTCTATTTCAAAAGATGTTTCCAGATTCAAAAGTTGCTTCAAAGTATGGATGTGCAAGAACAAAAACTTCAGCAATAATTGGTGAGTTGTCAAATGTTACTGCTTCATCTATTGCCGATATTGCTAGACTAGCTCCATTTAGCCTAGCTACAGACGGTAGCAATGACAGTGGTGAGGCCCAGCTCTATCCTGTCCTGATTTCGTACTATGACAACAGTGCTGGGATTGTGAAGCAAGGTTTGCTAAGTTTGCCTGCGTGCAAACAAGATTCCACTGGAGAAAACATTTTCAAACTGCTTGATCATGAGTTCAGTGACAGGAAAATTCCGTGGGGAAATTGTGTTTCCTTTTGTGCTGATAATGCCTCTGTCATGGTGGGCAAGCACAAAGGAGTCGCTGCTTATATCCACAAACAAAATCCAGAGTGCTACATCATGGGATGCCCTTGCCATATGATGCACAATACGGCCAAGAAGGCGGCTCAGGCCTTACCCATTGAATTAGATGACTTTCTCATCGATATTTACTACTACTTGGACAAAAGTAGTAAACGCGTCAAAGGAGTGAAAGCACCGCAAGAACTCTGTGATGCCCCGACACACAAGATTCTGAAGCATGTCGCAACAAGGTGGCTGTCCCTTGGTCAGTGCCTAGACAGGCTGATTGAACAGTGGGAGCCACTTCGCCTCTTCTTCAAAGAAGAAGTACGAAGAAAAATGCAACCAACTGTAGCCAAGACTCTAACAACGAGCAAGAAGGACGGCACTGTATCTACTGCCAGTACTGGCACTGCAGGATCAAGCACTAGTGGAGCAGCATTCACCACTACCACTGCAGTATCTGCTGCGAAGAAGACAGCAGGGACAGCACCAAAACCAATGCTGAGAGCAGGTAGCATCACCGGCCCTTCATCACGTTCATCTACAAAGCAGATCCCTTCAGAGTCGAGAAAGACTGGGATAGTCCCATCTACAGGCAAAGAAGGACCCAAGTTAAGTTCTGCTTTTGCCAAATCACTTGATAGAAGCTCAGCAAAACCTTCGAATCAGAGGTCTTCTTCCTTGGCTGCACCTACCTCAAGCTCTCTCCTCAAACGTAAAATTGGATCTGGTACTACGAGTCTGACCTCTTCTGCTGGCAGTAAACGCAAGTGTGATCGCCCTGCGGCTAAGTGTACTACGAGTTCTACAACTAAAAGCGCATCTTCCTCAAACACTGTGCAGGAATCTAGAGAAAAACGTGTCAACAGGATGTTCTTGTCTCCACAAACAAAACTCTATTGTTTCTTCCTTCGATATGCTAACAAGCTTTTTGAGAAGGGGAATCTTCTGCTCCAAAGAGACGAACCCTGTATTCATCTCCTGCACGGAGAATTGAATGGTCTTCTGAAAGATATCTTCGTACGGTTTTTGAAACCATCGGTGTCATCGGTTGCTCTGGTAAATGTACGCTTCTCTGACAGAAATCATCAGAAGAATGATGAGGACCTCATGATTGGGAACGATGCCAAACTGTATATAAGGGAACAAAGGAGTCTCAAGAAATCCACCTTCACTCTGAGTGAGTCAGACATCCAAGGTTTCTTCAGTGCAGTTCGCTCATATTATGTGAAAGCCTGCAATTACATCTTCAAAACCTGGCCGCTAGATGATGAATTAGCCAAGCATGCTCAGGTGCTGGATGTTAAGCTACACCAAGAAGTGGGGTTTGACTGTGTGGAGTTTTTCATCAAGAAATTCCCCTGTCTGTTCAGTGGCGGTGATAGTGACATAGACAGTCTTGAGAGTGAATTCGCTCACTACCAGGCAGACGCCTCCATAGCTACAATTGCTACTGAGACAGTGAGAGTGGATGAGCAGTGGCATCGGATTTCACAGCTCACAGATCCCTGCACTGGTGCCAAGAAGTATCCTAATTTGAGCAAAGTGATGAAGGGAATCTTGGTCATTCCTCATTCGAACGCATCATGTGAGCGGGCACTCAGTCTTGTACGGAAGAATCATACTGAATTTCGTCCCAATTTGAGTGTCAAAACCCTGGAAGCTCTCTTAATTGAAAAACTAGCTCATAGCACCCCTTGCTACCAGAGAGAATACAGCAAAGACATAATCAGAAGGGCTAAAAGAGCCACACAGCTGTCACTCAGCAAAGCTGCCATGGAAAAAGCAAGCAGCAGTAGTACCAGCCAGTAAGGTAAGAAAAATATTGCTTCTTTTGTGCTTTTTGTTAATCTTTGATTGTCCCCTAACTTACTAATATTAACATACATGTAACATTAAAAAGTGCACAATTTTCCCCTTTTTTTGTTCAAAAAGTGGGAATTCTTAACATGTTAAATGCTCCAAAATAGGGCTCAGAGGGCACTAGAGAGCGTCTAGAACCCCAGAGCTTCCAGGGCCCTAAGGCGGGCCCTGGACCCCGCCGCAAGGGTCGAGCGCTCCGCGCTCGAGATGTGCGCTTCGCGCACATTATTTGGTGTCGGTTGCAAATCCTCCCTAATTCTGATTTCCAAAAGTTGGCATCTCTGGGTGCATTCAACCATGATGAAGCAGACATTACAATGATCTCACACCTGCTCATGGCTGCTGAATGTAATGCAAGAGTGATACGTATCCTCTCTGATGACACTGATGTTTTTGTATTGATGGTTTACTGGGTTTACCAGTGCAACATCCAGGCCACAGTGCAGATGGAAAGTTGGGATATCAACACCACCTGTGACCAGCTTGGCCCCAAGTGTCTGCAGCTTTTGGGAATGCACTACATCACTGGCTCAGATACCACGTCATACCCATACGGCAAGGGCAAAGTGTCAGCCCTGAAGACACTGAGAGCTGGCAACTTCCCTGGTTTGTACTCCGCACTTGGCGAGCTGAACGCAAGCCATGAACAGCTCATGGAAGCAGGGCGGACATTCTTCTGTGCCCTGTATGGTCAGCCAGAAGGTACCACGATGAGTGAGATGAGGTACTATATGTACACAAGGAAGTCTGGCAAGCCCCTCAAGCTCATGGCATTCCCTCCAACTGAGATCAATCTCTTCCTACATATTTTGAGTGCACATCTACAGACAGTACTTGCAAAATCAGCCGATCAGCAGGCCCCACCTGAACTTGATATTACAAAATATGGATGGGACATCAGAGATGGAATCCCAGTGCCAGCAACTTCTGCAACTCCACCAGCCCCTTTGGACCTCATGGATGTTGTGCGGTGTGGATGCAAAGCAGAGGGGAAGGCCTGCAGTACTGCAAGTTGCAGTTGTCACCATGCAAAGATCTCCTGCACGCTATACTGCACTTGTGGTTGCAGTGACAAGTGCTTCAACCCACACAAGACTGTGGAGGACAGTGAAAGTGAAGTGGAAGAAAGGAGTGTCGAAGCAGAACTGGAAAGAGACGAGGATACGGAAGGGGACGAGTACAATGAATGGGAATGAACAATACGTAAGTTGTCTACTAGGCTCTATGTCCTCTGTTCCTAAGATGTCCAATATGATGACATGACAATGTGTATGCTTTCTGATTATCAACAAGCTGTTGTGAACCATTCATGACTTCACTTTTGCATTGGTGTTGCATAATTTTCAGTAGAAAATAGTCATGGACATTTCATGTGAACCTCTATTTATTCCTGAACGTAAAAAATAACCACAAAATTTAATTCCTCATGTAAAAATCGATATGGAAAAGAGGTATTACACAGGATTATATGTTGACCGATTAAAAACTTAGCCCCATCGTCTGACCTGTAGCGGCCATCTTGAATTTATGCAAATTACATGAGTTCCCCAAGGTAGCCACCCCGGCAACCAACCTGAATTTTATTAATGGACCCATGTTAGTCCAAAACAATCATAAAACCATACACTTTCCACATCAACAAGGTTGACAATGGAACACATAATAACGGCAAATGGACTAAAACAGAATTCAAAAAGCTTGCCGAGTTTGAGATAATTTTTAGGCGATTTCCATTAGCGGAGATATTTTGACGTCATAACTTTTTTTTCGAGGAGGAATTTTCAAAATCGGAGATGGTTACTGTCTGCACAGGGTATTTTTACATATATATGTCAAGTTTCAGGAAGTTTCGATGAAAACTGTAGGCTGTGAAACAAAAAAGTCCACAAGAAGAAGATGAAGAACAACAACTTGAGTAAAACTTAGAGATCCTCCACGAAGATCTAAAAATCAAACAAGTGTGGACGATACAGACAGAAAAGACAGTATTCGCAGACTGAGCACGCCACTGGACTCTCTCCCTCTCTCCCTCTCTCCCTCTCTCCCTCTCTCCCTCTCTCCCTGTGAGGTTGGACAGGAAGTGGACACGTAAGTGTTGATGTTTGAACACGTCCATTACGCCATGAAGGAGTAGTACAGACTTGTACCGACTGTCCTGGTCCAAACATTACGTAACCACATTTTATCACCGTAAGAAAATGCACAAAAATGGTTTAACCTTTAAATAAGGTGAAAAAGTATCCCGAATCTTAAAATGTATCCATTTGAAAATGCAATAGCAAAAAAATGGCAAAATCCTGGACATTTTTAGATATTTTTAAAAAAATCCATCCAGACGGAGATTTAAGGACCAAAAAGGAGGACAGACATATCCAGGAAAAACCAGACATATGGTAACCCTAACTAAGATGTTGGCATGATTGCACAGGCTTCATGGGCCTAATGGCCTCCTTCTGCATTGAAGTTCCTTTTATTTTAACTCGAAACACTCGCTCCATTCAGGAGCATTGGAAAGTTGTCTCCCCTTTTTTGTGCCTATGACCTGACACTGGGGACAACCAACACGTGTGCAGAATTTGGTGGAGATTGGGCCAGCCCTGTTTCTTTCTATGATGTTCAGATGTACACACATACATGCATACACAGAATTGCCTTAGTTAATAAAGTAGGATATCGGCAGAAAATATTGCACTGGATGGCCATCTTGAAGTTATGCAAATTAGCAATTTAGCCCAAGCTATATTTGTCTACATTTTTGACATGCTATTCTTTGGAATTCTGGGGTTTTTTTGGTAGTTACAGCAAACCTAATTTGGAATTCCTTGTATTATGTTCTTTCTCTGTTCTGGCAAGTCAAACTATCGATTGACTGGACTAATATTGTTCAAACAATGTCCATGGATTTAAATCCTACGTATGCAGCAAACCGTTGCTTTTGTAATGCTTTGTCACTTCCTGTAATCTGGCAGTTAATGAGTAGGCACAAGATTTTGAAAAAGGCAGTTCTGCATTTTGACTTCCGGTCTTTATTCAGTGTCACATGCTGATTCCTGTTCCTGTGTGATTTTATTGACTGCCATCAATTTTGTATGTCCACAAAAGTGAAGCAGGGCTGAAGGTTTCAAAGCATTGCATGCATGTGGTGGGGAGGGAGTTTGTAAGGATTGAGTATGACCCAATCATTATCATCGATATGTATGAATGTTTTCTATCTGGTGTTGATATTGTCCCAAAATTATAACGTTGTTTACAGTTGTTATGCTTTGCTGGGTAACGACGTAAGTTTCAAAGTGGACGAATTTTAGGAAATCTTAAGTGGCAGTCAGAGTTTTGAATCCTTTCATGAGGTCGTCGAGCATTTCCTTGCTTTGGAGCACCTTCATCACAAACATTTATTAATTTCAGCAACCTGTAGTTCTTCCTTTGATAGAAACCATGCTGTCCACCATTGCCCCTACCTGTTTCTTTGATTGTTTTCAGAAACACTTTCTCACAGTGTTGGTTCAGAGCCTTCATGAGAACATCCTGTGAATGAGAGCTCGATTTATCTCACATATTAAGTTACTGCCAACAATTTCAGACACAAAATTGCCCAAGTTTAATTATATGAGCCAGGCATTTTACTGGAAATGGATGAAAGCATATATGACATTCTGTACAATCTTCATGTTAGGAAACATACAAGTCTGACCATGTACCACTGCTGACATGATAGCCTCGAGGTATGTGCACTCACATCTAAACTGTCGAGTCCGGCCCAGATTTTCGAAGTCCTGTGCCTACGCATTACTGCCAGGTTTAAATCTCAGCCCAGCTACAGCTGTCAACCTGGTGTTTCGCAACCAGAGTGATTCGTCAGTGTGCACAACTTCCCTCGGATGAACGTTAAGCTGGAAGACATGTCTGCCGGCATTGCTCGTTGGTGGACATTAAAGATCCAATGGTGTCTTTCTTGAGGAGTAGTCGAGTTCTCGTCCCACCTTGAACAAATTCCAAATTCCTGCCCTGACTGACTGCTGGGAAGCCAACGGCGAACCACCCAGCAAAACCTTGCCAATATATTGCTTTGGAGGAGCTGACGCTCTGTCAAGAGTATAGTAAATTGATGAAGATGATAATGATGGTACCACCAGTATTGCTGATGCACCTTCTGTAACTGACAAATCGTTCTGGTAGACGAAGAGTGTAGGATGGCAAGCTTGGCGGCAGTTGATTTCCAGCATTACACTGGCTTTAACATCAGACCTCAAACAGTTGGTATTCTTTAACACAGGAAATATTACAACAACAAAAAAAACAAAATTAAAAAAGCAAAAGCCATTAGACAGAGCAAGGGAAAAGCCATTAATCAGCTGCTAAGGTCGATGGCCACCATGGGACAAAGGAAGAATCTGCACCAAAGGTTGGGGTCAATGTTTCTCTGCCCAGAAGAATTCCACAAACATCCTTTAGATGTGTGTCAAAAATGTTTCAGGAGGTTCAAAGCAATTGTTTTGCCGAAAGACTGCACATCTGATCAATGTTACGAAAACAATGAACTGGAATAGTGACTACAGGAATTCACCAAAATACTTTGGATGATAATGGTGGTGTGTTTTTCCCCAGGATGTAATCTTCAAAGCGATAAGCTTGGAGAATACCACTAGTGATGGAGTCAGGAGGACACGAGTCCAAGTTCAATTTCAAATTGATAAAATATTCAACAGCAACAACAAAAACAAAGAAAATCGAAGGCATTTCAAGTTGAGCGGTTGCAATCAGAAGAACATTGACCAGAGTATGCTAACCGCCGTGGGAAGTAAGAGAAGCTGACATTTCGGCATGAGCCTTTCCTCGGAGTAAAAGAGCAATGTATGGTTAATATTATTTCCAAGACATGACCAGAGATCTTCACAATGTCACAGTGAATGGTGTTTTAAGGAAATAAAAGTACATATACAATGCAGTGGACAAACAGGATTTCAACAACAATGCAGTTAGCCCATCTGCTGCTGCACACTGTAAGAGACAGCCAGGATGTGTGTGTGTGTGTGTGTGTGTGTGTGTGTGTGTGTGTGTGTGTGTGTGTGTGTGTGTGTGTGTGTGTGTGTGTGTGTGTGTGTGTGTGTGTGTGTGTGTGTGTGTGTGTGTGAAAATTATGTACCCAGACCAGGAATCAAACACAGATCCTCTGGTGAACCGCACCAGTGCTCTGACATCTGGGCTATCTGGGAAACCCACAGGCAAAGCACACAATTCTCCCACATACAGAGAGATGCCACTCTCTTTCCACCACTTCTTCCGGGACACTCGATATGTGGGATTTAACTTCGTCAACTGTAACAGGCTCATCCGTCTAACTCCATTTAACTCAGTAGCTGACTAAATTAACCGAGTTTTATGCCCTCAGTGCACACTCGGATTACTGCCGAGCGATACAGTGAGTGGACGCTGGCTAATGAGAGCAAATCACGTGGGGTACAACTTCCCATCTAACCTTGCTTGTACACCGTGTCAGACCAAAAAAGGAAAAGACAACCAGGACAGATTGGAAATAACAACAAACAATTATTTATTACAAACACACAAACCAGCAAGCAATAACCAAACACGTATTTAGAGGCAAAAGGTACAGAAGAGCAGACTTAACCCGAACATGTATACCCTTACACAGACTTACTTAGACAAAAGACATATGGCCATCATTTAATCCAGGAAGAAAAGACAATAACAACTGAGGAGAAAGAAAAGAATAGAACATGGGGTCACCCCCTTCCCTCAACTCACACAACCCAATGGATCTGTGCCAGTCCACATACAATGGGTGTGGCGGCAGGTATAGGAAATATTGGTGGTGGAGTGGCGATGTGGTGTGATGAGATGTGCAGCTGCATTTCTGAGGTGTCCTGCACAAGTAGGCAATTTCTCTCTTGAGTCCCCGGTGTGCAAACACGAATGCCTTTCTATTCTGTGCCCCCATGAGAGCAGCTCCAACAAACAGGCAAATTCCTCTCAGGCGTCCCTGGTATGCCAATGACAAGCAGCTCCATTTCTGATGCACACACAGGACAAGCAGCTTCACTACAAACCAAGCCACATTCTGGGCTTTTTATATTTCCAAGCCCCCTCCCCTCTTCCCCTTCTCACTCTCTCCTCTCCCTCTCTCACCTATCTCCCTCACTTACCCCTCTCCCCCTCACACCCACTCGATCTCTCCCTCACACCTTCTTTCTCTCCCACCCCTCCCCCTCCCCCTCACCTCCCCTTCTCTGTTAATGGGGCTGTTAAGGACTGACAGTTTAGTTTTCAATTTAAAACGGCTTTCCCAAGTGTAGCATGTATGAATCAGATTCGGAGTGAGCCGACTGGAGGGGTGCAAAGGTCACTGCATGTGTGAACTTGCATGCATCCAGGCAGGCCTTTGCCAGGTAGATGGCATGGGTTTTAAATGCTCCCACACAATTTTATGTAGAACTTGTCGGTTAAAAAGATGTTGCTGTTTGTGTGCATTTTATCGTCCTTCCCCTCCCCCCACACTACCTTCCCTTTCTCTCCCCTCACACCGCCTTCCCCACCCCACTTGCTGCCTTCCTTTCCCCTCCCCTCACACCACCTTCCCTTCCCCTCATGCTGCCTCCCCTCCTCCCCTCTCCACCCCCATGGACATGTCCGGGCGGTCTCCTCTCCATGTGCTGTTTTAACGTACCCCATTTTGTTCAATCCTGTACTACCCTCTTCTCCCAACTCCCCTTCTCCACAAGTCCCACTACATAAAGCAAGTCGAGAACCCCTCCGCCCCTTAAGTCCCCCTACCAAATGCAAGTCCAGAATCTCCTCCTCTTACGCTTACCTCCTCCCAAACCTTCCCCCCACTTTACCCTAACCCTCTCCGAGCTCCCCCACCCCTCCTTGCCCTCCCCCTCCCTCCCCCTTTCTCCCCTATCCCTTAATATTCCCATCAGCGAAGCGACAAATTGTACGAGTAATTGCTAGTTTATAACAAGTTTAGAAAACTATGACAAAGTGAACTTCCAATGGACCGCAAACAGACAGACAGGTGCATCTTCAGGGAATGAAAGACAATCTTGGAATGTGTTGTGTGATCAGATGATACACGGGGACAAAGATAAGAGGCCACAGACTGTTTTTTTAACCGCTTCCACGATGTAACTTGTGAGAGGAGGAGTATTGGCCTGAGAAGTATTTCGAGTCAAGATCTATATCTCTTATTAAGAGCCGCAGTAAATCTTACAAACATCCCGGGGCATCCTCGCAGCCTAATGCGTGCACTTTTGCTCCAATCGTAATTGTGATGGCAATGGATATGGCGAATACATTGTGCCTCTGAGGATTTTCCTTTATTTCTAGGCCTGCCCAAATATAAGTAGAGAATAAAAGACACAAACAAAACAAATAAGGACAAAACAACATGGCAGTAGAATTTGCAAGCACAATGTACTCGTGGTGCCAACACAAAATTGCCAAGATGGTCAGCCAGAAACAAACAACTAATGGAATGTTTCAATAAGACATTAAATTACAGGACAACAAATTGGACAAAAGAGAGGAGACAGTGAAGATATGTACAGCAAACTTAATAAGCCCCTCCTTTGGAACACTTCTTGACCGGAAATATAAGTGTCAATTGCAGATTGCAGAGAACTGATGTAGGAGAGAGGGTGGAAACTGAGAACTCCCTTTCATCACCTTTCAACACCTTCATTAGCCACTGAGACTCTTCACCTTGGCTGTTGAAGTTCCTTGCTGACCCTTTACAAAGAGCATGGACCCTTTTAAACTGCTCACCGCCGACATCGCGGTACTAAAGCATGAGATTCGAGGTTGCCTGTGGTTTTCATCTTAATAACCACTTGTCTGTTCTCCCTGTTCCATGCAGGTGCTTGCTGTTTTAAACACAAAAAGGTGTATTTCTTGGTTTATATATAAAGCTGGTGATAACCACCTGTACATCCATTTGTTAATATGATGTGAAAGTTAATATGATTGGAAACTGGAT
>NC_140963.1:21153870-21206370 GCF_056783735.1 Eptatretus burgeri
GAAATGTCAAATATATCCGAAATGGACAAATGAACACTTTTTCAGAGTCGGAACTGCTTCCAAGTTCAATTCTGGAGCTTAAATTTTGAACTTCAGCTTAGTTTAAGAGATTCTTGAGGTTATGGCATATTCGGAAATGAAATGAAGCTACCTACGCTGATGTCTCCGGGTGTTTATAAGCATTGCAACGTACCCAGCGATTCATAGCTATGATGAACACGCATTCGATAATATGAGTGAAGAAAGTGGAAAAAAAAAAAACTTGATCATGAAGAAATCGTTGCAGCCTGTTCCCAGTCAAGGCATGGTTGAGCAGGCCAAAAATCTATTCATCTATTGACACAATATGGCTGCTCATGCTCACTTGAGAGTTGCAATTCCATGGGGTTTCTGCACATCTCGCGGGATTGTGAGTTTGACAGGTGACCGTGATGGGCCATGACATGCAAGAGCCATGCTGTTGCTGTTTCGATCACTTTTTCTGTGTTCAGTTGGGGGGAGCTATGGTGGAGGGTGGTGGCTGAGTTTTTGGGAGCACATTTGGAGGCTTGGAGTGTGGAGCAGATTGAAGCCTTGAGGTTGGGATGGGGATATTGAGGACTTGGGGTTGGGAGCTTGAGGACTTGGGGTTTGGGAACAAGGTCAGAAGAAGGTGAATGAGGAATTTGAATAGCAACAGGTGGAGGATGATTGCAGAGTGAGGATGTGCCGGAAGAGGATTAATAGAAATATGAAGAAGATTGAAAGCAAATTTTGAGAAATACTCGGGCAGGTGGAGGACAAGGTTGAAATGCAGAGTAATTTGGGGGAGAAACAAACACCGCATGTATTGGATGTGGATTCTGACTGCCACGTGGGGTTTATGGAAAGTCCCTCATATCGTGCAGTTATGAGTCAACACAAGTTAAATAAGGGGAGTAGTACAAGCTGACTCAATGAGACGTAACATGATGGTTGGGACATATACCAGAGAGGAGAATCCGGCAGATAATTTAGCTCATTTTGGGTATGTAGCAAAAATTGGTGGGCTGTGGAGGAAAAACTTGCTTCATTGTGATGGCTTCCGTACAGGGGCAACCACGAGAGATCTTGAAACTACAATCAATAACCCTATTGATATGAAAAGGTGGTTCAGTGTCTGACCAGACAACTTGGTACATTGTAGTAGATGGAACTGGCCCCAGTTCAGTAAATGTTATGGAAATGGCAACCTCCAGAGATTTTTCAGCAGCTATCAGGTGGCAATGATTTGTGAGCAAAGCTTGTTTACCCAGACATGACAGGGCAGGGTTCCAAAGGCTGGCCGGTGGCCATTTTGCAGCGACTGTCACTGTAAACGGATTTCGGTTTTCAAATTCATCAAAATAGGTCAAACGATTTGTACAGGGTGTCAGAGTTGGCTACAGAACTAGCTGGTGATACATGTTTGGGAGCAGAACTCTGTGAAGTCAGCAGACTCGTCATTCTGCAGGTACTGAGGATGGTCGATGACAGTAGAGGAGACCCGCAACAGGAGGTGGAACGAATCATGAAGGATTTATATATTTAGAGGATTTTGTCAGCTGATCTAGATGATACAAAAGAGTGTTGAAGTTTTCGTGTGTAACTGTCGCACCCTTTACGGAGAAATATTACACCACCAGGAGACATGAGGAGAGGTTCCTTATTTGTGGGAGTGGAATAAGAGTGCATGCGTTTCATGAGTGCAACGTGAGCACAATATGGCCTGGTGTGGTGGAGTAGATCGGACCATGTATACCAGGAGGCACTTCCGAGTTAGGTAGATGCGAATGACGGGCAGGCAGCTACAGCCAGAGGGAAGCAAGGGACAATGGACAATCCAGGGGGAAATAGTCAGACTGAAAGGCAGAATTTCCCAGGCTCATAGGGAAGTATCTGATGATATAATTTATGAATTTTTATATTTTTCTTTTTACATTAAAGGCTCCAGTCACAGACTATATTCCTCAGATGCCAGGCCTTTTGGAAAGAGAAAGAATGTAAAGATATAGAGTGAAATTGAGTAGAATGAGTGAATTGTGCATGTTAGAAAGAGAAATTAAAGCTTGTCCAAGTCGCTTAGTTTGCATGAGATGGAAAGTGAGACCGGCAATCCTGACACGGAGAGTGTAAGATGGTTCCGGGCACCTCTTGAACGCTCCTCGTCAGGACGGTAGTACCGCAAGGGGCGGTTGCTGTCGATAGTACCTACTCCCTATAAAATCTGCCATGGTAATGGTGTTCAGGTTCTGCAGTTGGACATGAATACATATCTGGGTGCTTTTGTGCTGACAATTGCCACTCTTTTCCAGAAGCTGGAGTTGGACTCTATCCGGAGATAGATCACACAGTGTCTTTGCTGCTATTTGTAGTGGCCTGCAGTGTAAGTTTGGTAACACATTAGAAGAGAAAAGTTCCCTTCTGAAAACTTTAACTCATCCCACGTTCTGGCTCCCGACAGTGGACAGAATAAAAGATTCCCATCATCTGAAAATTGGAAGCCGAGGTGCAGAACTAAGGAAATGCAACTGACAATGATGAAAGTAATTCTGGATTCTTTTCAAAATTTGAGAAATGGAATATTAGCAAGTCATGAAGTGGACGGGTTTCTTGAATCCAGCAGGACATTGCTTTAATAAACATTCTGGTCATTGCAAATAATGGTCATTGCATAACTTCGAGCCATCCTGTTAGGGGAAGGGATTGGCTAAAATGTGAAAAAATTACATTTGAGAAAAGGAACTATAGGAGTAGAAAAGAGTTTTGAGCAGTGTGGGAAAGAAGTGGGGAAAGAAGGGAAATAAGCTTGGGAGGAGATAAGAGTCTGGGCAGGGAAGGCAAGAGGCATGTTTGGAGTATCGGGCCAGGGGTGAAGGTCAAAAGCTCTATGCCAAATATAAGTGTGGAACAAAAATGAAAAATCGCTGCGAACTGGAAGGCAGAAGGACATAATTGAACACAACCAATTGTATAGAATGGAATAAATAAAACAATAAAGGAATATTATGAATTGAAAAGGTAAACAGGAATTGCAGTAGCAACAAGGTCAATCTCAGCATAAATGTAGCCGCAACCCCGAGGTGTTAGCCCTTAAAAGAATCCTGCAGTAAACTTAACCCTAACATTAACTCCAGTGGAAATGAACAATGCTAACCTCAGTACAAATACAGCATGAACTCTCCCACCACCACCACCCTCTCCCATTGAACCCACTTCCCAAAATCTACCCCTCGGACTGGAAACTCACCGTTTCCTTCCCTTTCATCTCTCTCTCTCTCTCTCTCTCTCTCTCTCTCTCTCTCTCTCTCTCTCTCTCTCTCTCTCTCTCTCTCTCTCTCTCTCTCTCTCTCTCTCTCTCTCTCTCTCTCTCTCTCTCTCTCTCTCTCTCTCTCTCTCTCTCTCTCTCTCTCTCTCTCTCTCTCTCTCTCTCTCTCTCTCTCTCTCTCTCTCTCTCTCTCTCTCTCTCTCTCTCTCTCTCTCTCTCTCTCTCTCTCTCTCTCTCTCTCTCTCTCTCTCTCTCTCTCTCTCTCTCTCTCTCTCTCTCTCTCTCTCTCTCTCTCTCTCTCTCTCTCTCTCTCTCTCTCTCTCTCTCTCTCTCTCTCTCTCTCTCTCTCTCTCTCTCTCTCTCTCTCTCTCTTGTTCCTGTTTGTCTTTTCCCTTTCTTGATGCATCCAATTATTGGGCCACTGAGCCCAATTGTCCATTGTCTACTCATGTCCTTGCAATTCATGTAAAAGTATGTGAACGTCTCCGAACACCCTTATCCAAAAAGTAATTTACGTACAAACTCCTCTACGAGCCTCAGATCACAATAAAAAAGATGCGACAATGAAAATAAATATTTATTGTTCCACACTCCACAATAAAAAAGCCAAACACACGATTGTTGTTGATGTGATTTATTTACGTGACATCATGAGACACAGATGAGGTGCAAACCTCTGACAGATATAAATGCTGAATCATTACATGTCAATTTCATTGTGACGTAATCACGTATTGCTGCGTTGTGGCGAATGTTTTCACATAGGAATCCAACGTGGAAGTAACAATCTCAATACTGGGTATGTCCACCTCCAGTAGCTATCACTGCTTTGCACCGTCGTCGCGTTGACCGTGCGAGCTCTCAAATCAAAGCCTGGGGAACAGCACTTCACACCGGAATCGGCTCCTGTTCCAGCTCAACAATGGTCTTTGGCTGTCTTGGCAAGGTTCAAATGTGATGATCAATGATATTTCAGAGATGTTCAATTGCATTTAACTCTTGTGATATGGCAGGCCAGGGTGTCATGACATGAACGTTGGTATTGATAAGAATGTTCCTTATTCCAATGGCCCTGTGAGCAGGAGCATTATTGTGCATAAAGATGATTCCTCGACCATGATGTTGAAAAGTAAGCAAAACATGTTGATGGAACATCTCACGAATGTATTGATCTGCAAACAGATTTCCATGGATACAGAAGAAGTTGGTGCGAAAGAGTTCAGCAATACAATCCCACATCATGACACTTCCATGTCCAAAATTTGCAGCTTTCTAGACAGACCTGGGTATATTACTCATTGTGTCTTCTGTAGACCCATGCATGACCATCATGCCTTTCAAAGAGAATCATGGATTCATCACTGAACATAACACTTTCCCAAAGCCATCCATCAGACATGCTGATTTGACGACTGTAAGTGTGCTTGCATGTGCCACGCTGAAGGCTTTGACGCCTAACAGGATGACGAGCACGGATCCCTGCATGATGAGCACAGGTGCCTCAAGACTGTGGTGAAACCTATCCTGAGAGGTCCAGGAATGTATTTTGCGGATCTCTGGGCCATTTGAAACCGATTGCTTAGATGAGTCATGCGAATGGTTCGGTCCTGTGATGTCCACTTCTTGGCATATCTCTTGATGATCCAGTGGTTTGATAATGCCTTCTATAAGGACATAAACAGTTTCTCTCCTCACATTAAAAAGCCTTCCAACATTGCTAATGGAAGACCTTGCTTGACGGTGCCCAATGTTTGATTCTTCTCATTTTCTGACAGATGAATCACAGTAATGAATTGTTAAAGAATGGAATGAAGGTGTTTTTTTTGGATGATCCACGTGCTGGTATCTCGGAAAGGCTGTTTAAAATTTGCTCAAAATGCCTTGTGTCAGTCACCTCTAAAAACCCAAGGGCGCATGAGTTGCATGTGCTGAACGATTATTGCACGAGGCAATTATGTTGTGTGGAAACTTGCAATTAAGTGTTCTACACATCCCTCGTGCCCAAAAGGCACTTGGAATGAATGCGCGAACAGTCCTTCAACAATTACATTACAATTAAACGCTAGTTTTTTTTAATGAATTTTTTTTTTAATCAATATTATTTTTTTATGTGGACAACATGCAAGTTGATTACTATAGTGGGGCAACTTAGCTAAATATAGCATAACAATTGTACATTTTGTGAGGAAAGCACCAAATTTGGCACACTAGTAGCCTATCATATTATGAACAGATTTGGATATTGGGCCATCTCAAATTCAGCCGCTGATGGCTGTGACAGCCATTTTCCACTGCCATCAAAAATCTTGACATGGCCCAATATCCAAATCTGTTCATAATATGATAGGCGTCCTGTGTGCCAAATTTGGTACTTTCCTCACAAAATGCACAATTGTTATGCTAAGTTGCCCCACTACTATTCTTTCTAGTTAATTTTAATTACATGTGATTAAAACTACATATTTCAAAGCCCATACTTTGTATTATGATTGTAAATTTAAAAAAGGACAAAGGAGGGGTTTTTGTTTGGTCAGAGCAGCATGAACCCCAAGGCTAGCCGTTTCCCCTGCAATATTTGATTTCACTATAATTGCTTCCCTTATTACCTCCACCACCGAAGGTGAAAGAGGATATGGTTTCACCCCCTTTCTGTTTGTTTGTTTGTTTGTGTGGAGGATATCTCAAAAAGTTGTGGACGGATTTGGACAAAACTTGGTGGACATGTTGGTGTGTGACAAGGACGAATTGATTCGATTTTGGTGAAGAATATATATATATATATATATATATATATATATATATATATATATATATATATTGATATATATATATATATATATATATATATATATTGATATATATATATATATATTGATATATATATGCCGGGCGTAGTGGCGTGCGCCTGTAATCCGGCTACTCGGAGGCTTGGGTTGGAGGATCGCTTGAGGACGGGGGCTCTGCACTGGGCAGGGTGGAGAGCAGCCTGGAATCATGGCGAAACCCAAATCCTGATCCCTGTGTCGTAAGAGGCGACCAGGGTTGCGTCAGGAAGGGCATCCGGCGTAAAACCTGTGCCAAATCAGTATGCGGATCATAACGGATGATCCGCTGTGGCGACCCCTAACGGGAGCAGCCGAAAGATGAACAACAACATATTGATATATATATATATATATTGATATATATATATTTTTTTTTTTAAAGTGATTCTTCACCATTTAGAGATAGGGGAAAAAATTTATACATAACATGATATTTCAAAAGTCTTTTGGGTCTGATATGTTCTCGTGGATCAGGAATTGCGTGGCGGAGGTATGCGCTATGCCGAGTACCCTTCTAGTTTTCTTTATGTACTCAGCCACTATTAGCTGAAATACCAGTCTTGTTTGCTTTGTAAAACAAGGGCAATTCCCTGGACTCCACCAATGCTGCATACAATGCTAAAAAAAAAATTCATGACAATGAACAAACCATTTTATTGATCTCAAAGCTCCCCTTTGGTGGACTTGACTGGGTATTTATTGTTTTACATTTTACACAGGAGAGGTATTCCCCACAATAGGTTGAAGAAAGTAAACCTACAAATTAGCATGCTGTCTTTGGCTGACAGGAAGGCTTAGAGATAGGCACACACTCCTCTGAGCCGTTTGACCTGGGTTTGAATCTTGACCCAGCTATAAACTCTCATCCTGGTGTTTCCCATGCTAAGTGATCCATCAATGTGTGTGTCATCCATTGGAAAGACATTAAATAGGACCACTCACCTGCCTGCATACTAGTTGTTGCTGGGAATTAAAGGATCCCATGTTGTCCGATGTGAAGAGAAGGCCGGTTATTGCCGAATTCCTGCCAGTTGAAGATATGGCCAAGCCAACTGGTTCTAGTTAGACCTGGATCAGGTTTAGGGGCTGGAAATATTCCCTCTCGCTGATCACACAAGAAGAAGAAGACCTAACGTATTCTCTTCCTAAATACTTAGCATGATCCAGGTTGTTCCAGGTTTTGGTAATTATTAGTGACTAGTAAAGCAACCCAGTGATACTGCGCAATGCCAGGTCCCTCCTCCCAACCCTTCCCCTCCCTCATCCCACCCCACCCCTCCCTCCTGACTTCCACCCCTCCCTTCTCCCACCCCAACCCGCTCCCTCCAGATTCCCACCCCTCCCTCTCCCACCCCTCCCCCCAGGCTCCCACCCTGCCCCTTCACCTCCCTCCTCCCACATACTCACCCTCATTCCACCCCACCTCTTCACCTCCCTCCTCCCATGTACTCCAACCTGACTCATTTTCCTCCCCTCCCTCATCCCACCCCTTCTCCCTCACACCCCACTTTGGGGGACTCACCATAGGCCATAGAAGAATTTTGTTTCTCAAGGGTCACTGGATACCATTGACCAGAGTTGCAGGGCCAGGCTTAATGGCAGAGCTGAGCTGTTCAGGGAGTTGAGGCGTAAAACTGGACGTGCATTGAGGGTGGACAAGGAGGCCTATGTGCGAGGAATCTGAGGGGGTAGAGCATCACCTGTGGTCAAGTGATTCTTGTCCTGATTACAGGGGAATTCACACATTGCGTTCCTCCAAGCCCATCCCTTGGTGTACTGCAGTTAGAGCAGAGGGTGGTAGGCTCTTGATAGAGGAGTCTGAAGTGAAGGCCCGCTGGGCCAGTTACTTTGAGCAGCTGTACCATGCTGATCCAACAGCTGTTGAGTTGGATATCAGGGGTGTTACTATCCCTATTACTGGCCCTCCAATGAACTTTGATTCACCTTCATTTGTGGAAACACAAGCGGTGGTGAACCGGTTGAAATGGGGTAAAGCTCCAGGGATTTGTGGCATCCATGCTGAACTTCAAGGCTGGTGGAAATGCTGTACTCGTGTCGTTACATGCAGTTCTGCACTCTGCCTGGAACACAGGCATCATCCCAACTGATTGGAAGAGGGGCCTTGTTGCCCCTCTCTGGAAAGGGAAGGGTGATCGCCAGGACTGCAACAACTACAGAGTGGTGGCGCTGCTCTCAGTGCTGGGCAAGGTCTTTCCTTGGATAATTCTTGATTGAGTTCGCCACGATATGCTTGAGCACCAGCGTCCTGAGCACTCAGGATTTACACCAAAGTGGTCAATGATTGACCGTATCCTTGCCCTTCGGGTCCTTACCGAATGCAGATGAGAGTTTTGGCAGGGGCTGCTTGCAGCCTATGTTGATCTCTGCAAAGTGTTTGTTCAGTGAATCGGGATACCCTCTGGAGGATTCTTGGTCTTCGTGGGGTCTCACCAAAACTGATCAAACTGATGTCTGAACTATGCTCTGGTACTGAGAGTGCTGTGATACATGGTGGTACATCTCCGACTTGTTTCCAGTTGTTACTGGAGTTCATCAGGGGTGTGTACTTGTCCCCACACTTTTCAGCACTTGTATGGATTGGATTCTGGGGAGGATGTCGGAGAGATCAAGCTGCGGTGCATCGTTTGGGAATGTCAAGATCTCTGACCTTGATTTCGCAGATGATGCAGTCATCTTTGCGGAGACTCGAGATATCCTTTTGGGGGCCCTCACGGTGCTAATTGAGGAGTCAGAGCCACTGGCATTATGGGTTTCCTGCGTCAAAACTAAGATCCAGGCTTTGAATCGCATATTGGATGCTGCTATCTTGCCAAACCGAGGCCAGACAGAGGCCCCTGGAGTACCCGTGGAAAGTGGATGCAGCGACGCTCTGGCGCATGCTCCCATACTTGACCTGACCTGACCTGACCTGGACGAAAAAGGACAAAAGGGGACCACGTTGCCAAGTTGAAGGCCTACCCATCACCTACCTCTGCTTGTTTCTGGCTCTCGTCTCCCTCCTGGTCTCTAAAGCGGACACCATTGTGTTGAACTGTGCCCACCCTGTGCACCAAAGAAGAGGGAAGTCCCGCCTGCATTATGGTGTTGTCGTATACGTGAGGTCTGTGGCACGTCGTGGGTTAGGGTTTGAGTTTTTATTTCTCCTCATTGTATATAAAATGTTCTTATCCCATTCTCCTTTTTGTGTCTTTTGACTCACTTGGTTTGTTCCGTTATTATCGTGTCTTGTTGACCCTCTTCCTTGTACTTTTCATGATAAAATAAATCCTTTAAAAGGTAAGAAAGCATCGTTCATCCATCTGCCTTCCATGTTTTCCGTCATTTCGGCTCATTTGGCGATCTTGGGGAATGGTAAAGCCAAAGTAGTATTGAACGCAGTGTCTTTAAAAACCACTTGGACCATCCCTCGGTACGAAAGGTCACAACTCTGAGGAATTCCACATTAACGGATACTCAATTTCGGTCCATTCCGTCCACACGACAATACTTTTGGTCAGTCTTCCCAACAAATATAATGAAGTTGAATAGAACAGGCCATGATAAAAGCTTACTATAGCAACTGTTAGTTGGCACCTGAGGATTAGACAAAATCTTCAGAGTAATTATATTAAGTCACCATATACCTGTTTCAGCAAGTTCTACTTTTATAGCCCATAGTTGGATTTTCTTCACTGCATATGTTTCTCCTTCGTCTAAAACTGCTTTTTCCTTTCATCAACAAGCAAAGTATGTGACTTGTTATGAATAGATGGTGCCATCTTTCAGCTCTCTCCATCATGGCACTTCCTGTAGGGGGTGGCTCAATTTACCCCTCTCTCCCCTACCTCTCTGGTGAAAAATCCAGATGCTCGGGTGTATGGAGGTTTGAATGGTGGTCAGTAAGTTGGCCGCTCGGGTATATGGAGGTTTGAATGGTGGCCAGTAAACTGGCCGCTGGGGTACATGGAGGTTTGAATGGTGGCCAGTAAACTGGCCGCTCGGGTGTACGGAGGTTTTAATTGCGGCTGGTAAAATGGCCACAAGGGTTCAAAGGGTTAAAGAAGATTCTGCCATTATGGGTATGTGACATCATCTCCATCAACTCGTTTTTTACCGTGGCCATCATCAACATCGCTAACGTATTATTGGATCAAGTTTATCATCATTATTATTAAAGGTAAATTTCATGTTCTTTATAACTCAAGACTAGAAGGGCACTCTTCGACGTTGCGATGTTGCCAGATATGTCTCCGCACATATTATTACATCATTATATAAATTTGTATCAAGTTTAATTTAAATCCTTGAACCCAGATTCAAAATATTAAATAATTCTGGCTGCTAGAATATGCTTCCGATCGGGCTGAAATTTAATACATATATTTAACATGACTACTTGATCATAATTGCGAAGTTTCACATCGCTTGATAAAGCAGGTCAGGTATGGGAGCATGTGCCAGAACAGCGCGTCGCTACGTCCACTTTCCGCCGGTACTCCAGGGGCCTCCGTCTGGCCTTCCCCCAGGCAGATGCCAGGCCCATCCCCATCTCCTTGAGATGATGGTCAACCTGCTGCAACCACGAGGCACGTGGTCGGCCCACTGGCCTCCTCCACTCACGAGACTCCCTTGCTGAGAGAATCTGGTGAGCAGGATCAGCGTCAGGAAAACGAGCCACATGTCCATACAGCCGCAACTGACGCTCACGGACTATGCAGGTAACAAATCTCATCCGTGTCTTTCTCAGCAACCGCTCGTTGGACACAAAATCCGACCAGCGATAGCCAAGGATTCTCCGAAGACACCTGGTACCAAAGGAATTAAGTCTCCGTCTCAGGTCCTTGGTCAGAGTCCAACTCTCGCACCCATAGAGCAAGACTGGAAGTACCAAGGACCTGAAGACTCGGACTTTCGTCCTCCCGCACAGGTACCGGCAGCGCCACACCCCATGATCCAGTGAATCCATGACTCCCCAGGCCTGACCCAGACGTCTATTGACCTCTGACTCGCAGCCAGCAGAGACATGAATATCACTGCCAAGGTAAGTGAATCTCTCCACGACCTCAACGTCCTCACCACAAACAGACACAGACAGGACAGCAGCATCCAAGATGTCACCGAAAGCCTGGATCTTAGTTTTGACCCAAGAAACCCGTAATCCCAGCGGCTCAGACTCCTCATTCAGCACTTCGAGGGCCCCCAAAAGGATGTCTAAAGTCTCCGCAAAGATGACTGCATCATCTGCAAAATCAAGGTCCGAGATCTTGACAATCCCAAACGATGCACCGCAACTTGATCTCTCCGACATCCTCCCTAAAATCCAGTCCATACAAGTGTTGAAATGTGTGGGGGCAAGTACACATCCCTGACGAACTCCAGTAACAACTGGAAATAAGTCAGAGATGGTACCACCACACTTCACAGCACTCTCAGTACCAGAGTAGAGTTCAGACATCAGATCGATCAGTTTTGGTGGCACCCCACGAAGACCAAGAATCCTCCAGAGGACATCCCGATTCACTGAATCGAACGCTTTACAGAGATCAACATAGGCTGCAAGCAGCCCCTGCCGAAACTCGCATCTGCGTTCGGTGAGGACACGAAGGGCAAGGATACGGTCAATCGTTGACCTCTTTGGTGTAAAGCCTGATTACTCTGGACGCTGGTGCTCAAGCAGATGGTGGCGAACCCTATGAAGAATTATCCAAGCAAAGACCTTGCCCGGCACTGAGAGCAGCGTCACCCCTCGGTAGTTGTTGCAGTCTTGGCGATCACCCTTCCCTTTCCAGAGAGGGACAACAAGGCCCCTCGTCCAATCAGTTGGGATGATGCCTGTGTTCCAGGCAGAGCACAAAACTGCATGCAATGACACGAGTGCAGCATTTCCACCAGCCTTGAGAAGTTCGGCATGGATGCCACAGATCCCTGGAGCTTTGACCCGTTTCAACTGGTTCACCGCAGCCCGTGTTTCCACAAGCGAAGGTGGACCACAGTTGATTCGAGGGTCAGCAACAGGGATTGTAACACCCTTGACGTCCAACTCGACAGCTGGGGGATCAGCCTGGTACAACCGTTCAAAGTAACCGGCCCAACGGGCCTTCACTTCATACTCCTCTGTCAAGAGCCTACCACTCTCTGCTCGAACTGTAGTGCTCCGAGGGATGGGCTTGGATGAACGCAATGCGCGAATTCCCTGTAAGCGGGACGAGAATCACCTGTCCACAGGTGATGCTCTACCCCCTCACAGATTCCTCGCACATAGGCCTCCTTGTCCACCCTCAGTGCACGTACAGTTTTACGCCTCAGCTCCCTGAACAGCTCAGCTCTGCCATTCAGCCTGGCCCTGCGACTCTGGTCAATGGTATCCAGTGTCCCTTGAGAGACAAAATTCTTCTTTGCCCTGCGGTGAGCTCCAAGACATCCACCGGCAACATCAAGGAGGGTGGTCTTGAAGGCGCTCCACAACTCTTCAGGACCCCCCAAAGCACCCAGACCCCCCAAGTGTCCACTCAGCCTGTTCGCAAACTCCTCAGCTACTCTCTCATCCCTGAGCTTGGCAACATCCAGCCTTGGCTGGGATGGTACCATTCTCCAGGATTTAAGGTGCAGCTTTAGAGTTGCTACAACAAGCCTGTGGTCAGTATTGAGGAACTGAGCACTCCGGTAGACCCTGCAGTTCTGGATCATCCTCCAACGACCGTCAATGAGGACATGGTCAATCTCCTTTGCCACACCGCCAGCGTTGGAATACCAAGTCCAGTGATGAGTTTGTGGGTGCTGAAACCATGAACCAGCCACCCTAAGTCCATGACTTCTTGCAATGTCAAGGAACTTAGTGCTATTCTGGCTCATAGTTCCTGACCCATGGGGACCAACACACACCTCATAACCGTCCCTATCAGTTCCAGTCGATGCATTGAAATCCCCCAAGACTAGAAGTGTATCTCGTCTGGGGCACTGATCAACCACAGACTCGAGTGTGGCGTAGAATGCATCCTTCACGGTGAGATCACTCGCCTCAGTCGGAGCATAAACAGAGACCAGGGAAATGACACCTAAGGAGTGACGAATCCTTAATCTCATAATACGCTCGTTGACCGGTGTTACCTCAATTATCATTGGGGTCAGCTTATTGGACACAGCTACAGCAACTCCTTGGGTATGGTAACCATCAGAGCGACCAGACCAATAGTAGGTGTAACCACCCACCATTATCTCGCCGCAATCCGGTCTCCGAACCTCAGAGAGAGCTGCAATCCCAATGTCCAAATGCATGAGCTCAAATGATAACAGAGACAGGTGATCATCCTCTCTTAGGGATAGGACATTCCAGGCACCCACCCGAAGGGACCGCCTCAGGTTAACCCAAGGAGACCGCCGTCTGGTGGACGACACCTCAGCACCACTCCGACACACTCTCCCGCAATCTGACCCAGGGATGTTACCCCGTGGTTTCCCTCCTATCATCAAAGATTGGGGGTCCCGAAGGCTTTGCCCCAATCCCGTCATCCGGTGAGCTGCTCTGCGAAGGGAAGCTGCACAGGAGGTACTCCCACGGAGTGGGTTTTCAGATTTTTTTGCGTTTTGCAGAATGAAGGGTTTTACGGTGGCTGGAGTGCAAATCCTGCCACCAACCTCCTAATAAAAAAGTAACCCAACTGCAGGAAGACATCCGCAGACACAGTTGGGCACTAGATATGGATGGCCGTTGGCTCACAAGGAGCTCCTCCGCCCTTTGACAGGTTTTGTTTTTAATATATATGTTTTGTTTTTAATATTCTTGATAAAGCGGTTCAAGATAAATTTTTAAGACTGTCATTCAATCCAATATGGCTGCCAGACCATGTGACCTCATAATATTTTGTGCACACACTGATATCCCCAAGGCTTGGAGAACATGTGGGTGAAGTTTCCCTTTGATCTGTGAAGCTGTTCTGGAGAAGATTTTTAAAAGTTTATTCATCAAAAACTCAGAGCTGCCAAACCAAGTGACCTATGATGTCATAGTTGGAGAACTTTTTGTTCTTCATGGATAGGTGATCATAACTGTAAAGTTTCACCTCAACCTGTTCAGCCGTTTCAGAGAAGATTTTTGAAGATTTCTATGTTAAAAATAAAATGGCTGCCGAACCATGTGACCGATAACGTCATCATTCCCCCCCCTCATTCAATTTAGCCCGAGACCCTCAAAAACATTCATACTCATCGGATCAAGTGTTCAATTTCGAGTTGGCGAAAATGAACCATCATGAATAATGATGAGTTGGAGATGAATAATGACAACGACAAACGTCCACTCATTGTTCATGGTGCTCTGTGGTTCCACCAATCAGGTAATCCCGTTCTTTCTTTCTCTCAACCAATCAACGTTGAGGACATTACATTGTAACTTTGTAAATGAGTTTGGTGGTCCTTCTTCTTCTTCTTTTTCCACTTCTTCCTCTTCTTTTTCTTCCTCTAATTCTTCTTCCTCTTCTTTTTCTTTCTCTTCTTCTTCCTCTTCCTCTTCTTCCTCTTCTTCCTCCTCTCTTCTTCTTCCTCCTCCTCCTGAAGTCATGTTGATCGTATTTGGTACTGGGTAGTGTGAACCATGAGTAGCTTATCTCCCTATCAAGGGTTTTACTAAATTAAGAACCAACTTCATCCACACTGTGTCCGGTTTCATATCTATCCATAATTCCAGCAATGTGTGTGTGTGTGTGTGTGTGTGTGTGTGTGTGTGTGTGTGTGTGTGTGTGTGTGTGTGTGTGTGTGTGTGTGTGTGTGTGTGTGTGTGCACGCGTGTCTGTGACCGCTGCTTCTCGACAACCGCTGGTCCGATCTAATTGAAACTTGTCAGCTATATTGCTGGGGTCCTGAGGATGTGCCTTTTCAAGGTTTGATATTAATCAGACAAGTGCTTCCCAAGTTATGGCCATTTATTTACCAAACCAATGACAGGACACGTTGCTGCGTGGGCATGGCCGATGGGGGAAGGAAAGCACAGCCGCGTTCCCCATTACGGGTTACAACATACGGACTTCCGGATAGTGATGACTTCGTGTATTCTAATAATTTCTCGATTTCTTATGCGCATTTATAGATAAACACAATGCCCCAAGTTATGATCGTTTTCATATTAGACGGTGCATAAATTTCGGTAACATCAGAGTGAGCTGGTATGCTCCGAACCAGGAAGTAAAAAATTTTTCTCTCTCTTCTCTTCTCTTTTTGTTTTTCCTTGCCACGATATTGCGAAAAGGTAAAATACGTTGGCGCTTATTGAATAATTGGGTATTAAAGCTAAATTGCGAATAATCGTAACTGCGAATAATATACCAACTTCCGGGCCACGCACGTGCGGGCTCGCGAGAGCGAAGAAACGGCCTGTGTGGTTGTTGTTTGTTGCTCGCGGTTTGAATATTTATTTATTATTATTATTATTTTTTTTTTTACGGGCACTTACGAGTTATATTTAATTCAGCCAGTTCTTTTGAGCGGCGGAGTCGCTTCAATATTTGGTATGTCCGGGTCCTTCCATCCATCATTCAAAATGGAGAAGAAGAAGAACCTTTATAACCCATCATGTTTGATTATGGAGGGTGATCCTATAGGGTATTATTAAAGGGTATATACTCAAGTTCTCAGTTCTAATTTAGTTTTCTCATCCCTCGTCCTCTCCAGGCTGGACTCCCTCAAGGCAGCGTTCTGGGCCCTGAGTGTCATTTTCTGACATAATTGACAGATTGATGTCACATGTGTTTAAGTGACCTCATTTCATGAAATTTCAGGCATTTTCAACCAAGTTATGGACCATATATCTTCGCCCTGTGTCGCGTTCAAATAATCCCGTCGTTTGAGATCATAAATTACAATAAATAGGAAAAAATGAGTTTGTTCTCTCAGTCTGATGCTTTTTTTTTCAGCCACAACACCCACAGTACCATGTTGTTCATGTTCCAAAAAAAGCGTCAATAAATTCTCCGAATTTTACGAGTATTCATGTCGGGTTCCTTCTTAATTCAATATCTTCCGTATTCGAGTGTAAATTCCGCCCAAAACTGGACAAGTTTTGAAATACAGTGGATTTTGTGCCCGTCACTCAATTTCGTCATTTCCGTAACGAAAACGCCCTTCCGGTGAAGGTTGGAACTGTGGGCCAATCAGGCGATCGCCTCACGTCACGTCACGTGATCGTGACGTGGCGTTCGGGTCTTGTTCCGCCATTTTAGAATTATGCTTCAAGTTAGGTTGGTGCAGTTTGGGTGAAAAAAACTCCTCAAAAGTTGGCAAGGTGAGTCCGTACGCTTATTCAACGTTATTACCATATGAAATGAGAGCGAGAGATGAACCTTCAGAGTTTAGGCTTTATTCCATTTGATTGGAGCCGCTTCTGTGGGCACACCAGGAAATACAGGTTCAGCTAGGAGTACATAAGCAGAAACGTATACATGTGCAGTTAACCATTGCAGACTAAATCCGCGTAAGCACGGAGTTCGATGTAATCTCCATTCTCACCAGTCAATGAGCACCTTCAGTTAACGAGCATCAAGTGGACAGCCGATGTCAATAGCAATGCCCCGGGGACAATCCACTCGTGCCGCAGAGACCTCCCCTTATACGCGAGACGCACAACATGTGATCCCGCGTCATGTCCCTCGATTCACGTTAATTCACCACATTCTCCCCACCTTTAAAATGTAACTAGGGGCCCATCTTACACACCATGATTGCTTTAGCACTATAGGAGTATACATTTCAAGCAACGCGGACTAATTGATCTACAGAAGCATACATGCCAAGCAGTGATTATTTTGAGTTGTAGGAGCATGGAAATGAGCATCGATATATGATATAATGGGCATGTAGGAGCATGAGCAGCGAGAATGCCGATAATCTCCTTCACAGATTGAGTCGTCGAGGGGGCCTTATTCGTCGACCTCTCCGGGAGTAAACGGCAGTTTCACTTGAGGGAGACTCCCGATCCTCTTGGTGAGCCTCGACTTGTGCCGGGGATGACTCCTCGATCGCTCTCGGGTGGAACGCGGCAGCCCCGTCGCCTGGCGGAGTTCCTGGGGGGGAAATGTCAGAAGGAGGAGTGCCAGGAGGTGGTGTACCGGCGGGAGGAGTACCTGAGGGAGCCAGATGGCGAACCGACACAGTGGTCTCCCTGCCATCCGGGAGCCTGACATGAGCATACTCTGGATTAGTGTCAATGAGTTCGACCCCCTCCACCAGCGGTTCATACTTGCTTTGTCGTACCGGGCGTTTCATGAACACTGTACCGGGGTGGGTCAGCCAGTTGGGCACCGTTTGACTGTCAACATAACGTCGTTGGTGAGTAAACATACGTTCGTGAGGAGTGGCATTTGTGGACGTGCAGAGCAAAGAGCGTATGGAATTCATTGCGTCAGGAAGAGCAACCTCCCATCGCTCGGGGCCCAGTCCTCTCGATTTCAGCGCCAGAGTTACGGCTTTCCAAATAACTCCATTATACCGTTCCACCTGCCCGTTTCCCTGTGGGTTGTAACCCGTCGTTCGACTAGTTGCTATGCCGTGCTGTAATAGGAATTGTTTTAGCCCGGCCGACATGAAACACGGCCCTCTGTCTGAATGTATGTACGAAGGTCTCCCAAACATAGCGAAGAGGTCAGAGAGACATTTTACGACAGTGCCCGAGGTCATATCCGAGCACGGAAACGCGAAAGGGAACCTTGAATATTCATCAACAACGGTGAATATGTATCTGTTGTCTGTTTCGGTCGGTAGGGGCCCTTTGAAGTCGATGTTTAGTCTCTCGAAGGGGGAAGTGGCCTTGATCAGTCTGCCAGAAGCCGAACCAGAGAATCTGGGTTTTAGTTCAGCACAAACAGGGCATGAAGCATTCATTTGTTTAATATCTTCAACAGAATAGGGAAGATTTTGTCTGCGTACAAAATGTGCCATCCTGGTTACCCCTGGGTGGCACAGAGACACATGGAGGTCTTGCAAAGCCTGACTGATTGTTGCCGAACTGTAGACCCGGGAGAAGGTATCTGCAGCAGGGTTTTCCTTCCCGGGCCGGTAAACAATGTCGTACCTGTAGCAGGCTAGGTCTATCCGCCATCTCATAATTTTTTCATTCTTAATTTTCCCGTTATTTTTCCCATCAAACATGAAAGCCACGGATCGTTGGTCCGTAACGAGCGTGAAGTGGTTTCCCAGTAAATAATGTCTCCATTTACGCAGCGCTTCGACGATGGCGTACGCCTCCTTCTCTATTGCCGAGTGTCTCTGCTCGCTTCTAGAGAGAGTTCTCGAGAAGAAAGCGACCAGTCGCCCAGACTGATTAAGTGTTGCAGCTATGGCGTGATTTGAAGCGTCGGTCTCCACCACGAAGGGCACCGAGCTGTCGATCGATAAAACCACGGACTTACTGATATCATCTTTGAGATCGTGGAAAGCTTTCACGACAGCGGCATCTGGTGGAAAGTTTTTGCAATGCACTAGGGGATGTATTTTCTCGGAGTATTGCGAAATCCATCTTGCATAGTAAGCGAACATCCCGATCACCCGGCGCATTGTTTGCAAGTCCTGAGGTGGTGGAAGCTCACGGAGCGGGCGCAATCGCTCAGGATCAGGCTTAATTGTGCCGTCGGCTATCGTGTAGCCGAGAAGGTCAATTGACCTTGCCGAGAATACGCATTTCTCGTAGTTGAGAGTCAGATTATATTTTCCAGCAATGCTCAAGAATCTGTCCAGATTCCTATCATGTTCCCTCTGATCCCTACCGCACACTGTGACATTATCCACGTAAACAAAAGTGTCTTCGAGGTTTTCATCTGAGATGATGTCGTCCATAACCCGTTGGAAGCAAGCTACTCCATTCGTGACACCGAATGGTATCCTTCTGAACTGGTAGAGGCGCCGCCCTGCCTGGAATGCAGTGTACGGTTTGTCTTCCTCTCGGATGGGAATTTGATGATAGGCGCTTCGCAAGTCGATGGTACTGAATACCTTATAATTGGCCACGCGTTCGACCATCTCATCTATGCGCGGCAGGGGGTAGGCGTCGAGTTGGGTGAAGCGATTGACCGTTTGGGAATAATCGACAACCATCCGTCTCTTATGGTTCTGACTGCTGGTTACTAACACCTGTGCGCGCCATGGCGAATCGCTCGGTTCTATAATTCCCTCCTCCAGTAATCGCTTGGTTTCTGAAGTGATGAAATTCATGTCAGCAGTGGTATATCGCCGCGATTTGATCGCTATCGGTTTGCAGACCGGCGACAAGTTAGCGAACAGCTGGGGGACGTCACCTCCGCGGTGGTCAGCGCATTTAAAATTAGACGAGGCTTGCTTCCTCCAAAGGGTATTTCGACGCTCGTGTGCTGCTTGAGGACATTATGACCCAGAATTACGTCTGCGCACAAATCACGAAGCACCAGCACCTTTACATCCCGATGCGTGTACCCTTTTACGTCCAATTCAACATTGCAGTACCCTCGTACGCGGGATTGTAGTGAGGTGGCGGCCATGCATACCGTATTGTCAGTCGGGTGGATTACCCATTTCCTGCCCTTCACTAGCGAGCTGTTGACGAAACTTTCAGAGCTACCGGTATCAATCAGTGCCTCAGCCATATGCCCGTTAATTCGCACGTTGATGATAGCCTTGGATAGATTCCCCGGGGAGGCTGCAGTCAATTTATTTTGCGAGTAGAGAGCCGCAGAAGTGGGTTTATTCCTCCTTAGAGTAGATTTACATACCCTGGCATAATGCCCTTTCTTGTCGCAATTCATGCATGTGGCATCTCTGGCGGGACATTTTTGACGAGGATGCCTTTTGTACCCACAAAAGAAGCATTTACCGACCGGAGCAGTTGCTGAGGAGTTTGACGAGGTCTGGGTATCCGGCTCCTCGGGTGTTTCTCCATCCCTCATGTCTGGCTGTGTCTGTGCCAGTGGGGTTCCTTGGGTTCCCATCGTAGCAGCGTTCATGAGCAGCATCGGTGTCCCAAATGACTCAGATTGCTGCTGAGCCGTATCCATCGCTCGAGCCTGATCGACTACCTTGTCAAGAGTGGGTTGCGCTTTCTCTAGTAAGCGTTGCCGTATGTGGGCTGATCTGAGTCCTTGGATGAATGCCTCCCGTGTGGCTTCCTTTCGGTGTTCCTCGGCGCTTACCGCCCGGAAGCTGCAGTCTTTTCCCAGCTGATTCAGAGCTTGCAGGAACTGATCGATTGTCTCCCCGGCTGCTTGCTTGCGTGTGTTGAGAAGATGTCGTATGTATACCTCGTTCTTGGGCTTCACGTAGAGCGCCTGCAGCACGTCAATCGCTGCTTCGTAAGTGTCGCACCCCGAGAAGAGCCTGTACACGCCGGGCGAGACATGATTCACGAGAGCGGCAAATTTGTCAGCTCCCTCCGCGATGATGGTCAGATAGTGTGAGAAGGAGCAGAACCAATGTGACCATTTCATTTCTGCGTCAGTCGCGTTCGGGTCTGCGTCGAACCTCTCTGGTTTGTAGATCTTGTCCATCTTTGGTTGAGAGAGCCGAGAAAATCAAATGGAATAAATTGAAATGAGAGCGAGAGATGAACCTTCAGAGTTTAGGCTTTATTCCATTTGATTGGAGCCGCTTCTGTGGGCACACCAGGAAATACAGGTTCAGCTAGGAGTACATAAGCAGAAACGTATACATGTGCAGTTAACCATTGCAGACTAAATCCGCGTAAGCACGGAGTTCGATATAATCTCCATTCTCACCAGTCAATGAGCACCTTCAGTTAACGAGCATCAAGTGGACAGCCGATGTCAATAGCAATGCCCCGGGGACAATCACTCGTGCCGCAGAGAGACCTCCCCTTATACGCGAGCCGCACAACATGTGATCCCGCGTCATGTCCCTCGATTCACGTTAATTCACCACACCATATATGCCTGATTGATCATCTATCTGTAATTCCAGGTGTGTGTGTGCGCGTGTCGTGTGTGCGTGCGTGTCGTGTGTGCGTGCGTGTCGTGTGTGCGTGCGTGTGTGCGCGTGTCGTGTGTGCGCGTGTCGTGTGTGCGCGTGTCGTGTGTGCGCGTGTCGTGTGTGCGCGTGTCGTGTGTGCGCGTGTCGTGTGTGCGCGTGTCGTGTGTGCGCGTGTCGTGTGTGCGCGTGTCGTGTGTGCGCGTGTCGTGTGTGCGCGTGTCGTGTGTGCGCGTGTCGTGTGTGCGCGTGTCGTGTGTGCGCGCGTGTCGTGTGTGCGCGCGTGTCGTGTGTGCGCGCGTGTCGTGTGTGCGCGCGTGTCGTGTGTGCGCGCGTGTCGTGTGTGCGCGCGTGTGGTGTGCGCGCGTGTCGTGTGTGCGCGCGTGTGGTGTGCGCGCGTGTCGTGTGTGCGCGCGTGTGGTGTGTGCGCGCGTGTGGTGTGTGCGCGCGTGTGGTGTGTGCGCGCGTGTGGTGTGTGCGCGCGTGTGTGTGTGTGTGCGTGTGTGTGTGCGTGTGTGTGTGTGTGTGTGTGTGTGTGTGTGTGTGTGTGTGTGTGTGTGTGTGTGTGTGACCGTGATCGCTGTTTCTCGACAACCACCGTTCCGATCTAATTGAAACTTGCCAGGTATATTGCTGGGGCCCTGTGGATGTGCCTTTTCAAGGTTTCATATTAACCGGACAAGTGGTTCCCAAGTTATGGCCATTTATTTACCAACCAATGACAGGACACGTTGCTGCGTCGGCGTGGCCGATGGGGAAAGGGAGCCATTTAGTTACCGTGGCGTAGGAGTGGCAATGGTCAATGGCAGCGAATGTCATGGCAAGCAAAGACAGGGAGGTAAACTTGATTTTAATTTGGATTTTAATTAACTCTGTGTGTAAGTATCACAGCAGTTGTTACTTCAATGCAAGCGATAATTCGTGGAATACATGTGAACATTCCGTACGGGCACGCACCACTTCCGGATAGTGATGACTTGCTGTATTCTAATGATTTATTGATTTCTTATACGCATTTATAGATAAACACAATGCCCCAATCCAGTCGTCGTTTACGAGAGCGAAGGAATGGCCTGTGTGTTTGAACGTTGTTTTTTTTTGGGGGGGGGTGCACGTACGGCCGCGCACGTACAGCCACGTACTAGTACATATGAATTTCACCAGATATTATGGACACGAACGTAGAGAATGCTTTTAAATGTTAAAGATTTTGACAATTCAGGGTGTCTGCTTCCCGGTCTGGCCACTACGAGGCGTTGTATGTTGATTTCTTCATTGCCGTAACACCATCACCGTAACGTTTTAGTAATGATGATTTGTGTTACGATAATGATTTGTGTGACGGAGGTGATGATTTGTTTTACGGTCATGATGATTTGTGTTACGATAATGATTTGTGTGACGGAGGTGATGATTTGTGTTACGGTAATGATTATTTGTGTTACGATAATGATGATTTGTGTGGCGGAGATGATTATTTGTTTTACGGTAATGATGATTTGTGTTACGATAATGATGATTTGTGTGACGGAGATGATGATTTGTGTTATGGTGATGATTTGTGTTACGGTCATGATGATTTGTGTTACGATAATGATGATTTGTGTGACGGAGATGATTTGTGTTACGCTGATTATGATTTGTGTTACGGTGATGATGATTTGTGTTATGATAATGATGATTTGTGTTACGATAATGATTTGTGTTGCGGTAATGATTATTTGTGTGACGGTGATGATGATTTGTGTGACGGAGATGATGATTTGTGTTATGGTGATGATTTGTTTTACGGTCATGATGATTTGTTTTACGGTCATGATGATTTGTGTTACGATAATGATGATTTGTGTTACGATAATGATGATTTGTGTTACGGTGATGATGATTTGTGTTATGGTGATGATTTGTTTTACGGTCATGATGATTTGTTTTACGGTCATGATGATTTGTGTTACGATAATGATGATTTGTGTTACGATAATGATGATTTGTGTTACGGTGATGATGATTTGTGTTATGATGATGATTTGTTACGATAATGATGATTTGTGTGACGGAGATGATGATTTGTGTTATGATGATTTGTTACGATAATGATGATTTGTGTGACGGAGATGATGATTTGTGTTATGGTGACTATTTGTTTTACGGTGATAATTTGTTTTACGGTCATGATGATTTGTGTTACGGTCATGATTATTTGTGTTACGATAATGATGATTTGTGTTGCGGTGATGATGATTTGTGTGACGGAGATGATGATTTGTGTTACGATAATGATGATTTGTGTTACGGTAATGATGATTTGTGTGACAGAGATGATGATTTGTTTTACGGTCATGATGATTTGTGTTACGGTCATGATTATTTGTGTGACGGTAATGATGATTTGTGTTATGATGATTTGTGTTACGGTAATGATTATTTGTGTTATGATAATGATTATTTGTGTTATGGTGACGATTTGTGTGACGGTAATGATGATTTGTGTTACGATAATGATGATTTGTGTGACGGAGATGATGATTTGTGTTACGGTGATGATGATTTGTGTTATGATAATGATGATTTGTGTTACGGTAATGATTATTTGTGTTACGGTAATGATGATTTGTGTTACGGTAAGGGTAATTCCACGTAATGATGGACATGAAGCATAAAATTTGAAAATGTATTTTTCAAAAGTATTTCTGTTGGACGGTGTTGAGTTAGGTCTGAATTTTCATAATTTATGCGATATTTACTCCGTGGATGATGTCACGTGATTTGGCGGCCATCTTGAAAGAACTGCCTCAACGTCTTCCAACGGTAAGTCATTCTGTCTGTTATCATTTTGTCCAAAATGTTACGTCCGTTACAGTGAACTTTTCAAAATATTTTAACAAACAACAGAAATATCGTATCGTTGGAATATAGAAAGTATGCTACTAATGCTTAGTTTGCTTACCGTGAATGAAAGGTATACCACAAATTTGTTATTTCACAGAATTTAAGAATTCTGCTATGGCCAGTTTTAGTTGTGTCCATTTCGATGTTACGTCCGTGACGCCTCTTAAATGTTGATTTTTTTTTTTTATCCCCCGCCACGTGGCGGAAGGGGGATATTGTTGTCACCCAGGGCGTCCGTCCGTCCCGGCGTCAACATTTATAGCTGTGAGTGTGATAACTCATAAACTGTTCTCCATATCGATTTGAAATTTGGGTCACACATGTACCACCTGAAAAGGAAGAACCCTATTGATTTTGGGCGTGGCCGGATCCTAGATGGCCGACTGGGGCGGCCATCTTGAAAATAACTTTTTTGTAATAAATGGAAAACCGCTTGTCTGATTTCAATTATTTTTGGTTACTATGTTCCTCACCCCTGGGGAACTTTTTCGAGATGATGACCAAATGGTGTCTTGTTTCCAATTCACCTCCCTCATTATCTGGAATATGTATGACCTTTTTCATTCAATGGTGGGGGATTCCCCATCTCTGATGGTATATTTGCTTTAGTAGTAAACTACACAGTGGGGTTTGTACCAATATCAGAAAGCCATTGAGACTAATTACGATATGTAATAAAGAAACTCTCTGTAATATGGCCAACCTTTTCAAAATTTCAACATTAGTGATGCAATTTTTGTCTCAATGTTACGTCCGTTATGCTGGAATTACCCGTAATCATTATTTGTGTGACGGTAATGATTATTTGTGTGACTGTAATGATTTTTGCACTTTATGTCCACAATTTCTCATCAAACATGGTGATGTTGGTTTCTTATTGATGACAACTTTTTCTTGTGTTTCTCAATAAACATGATGGAGAGAGAATATTGTGACATCCACGGGACTTGAACAGTCCCGCCAACGTAGAATGAGCCGAAACGATGGAGGCGGTTTATTTATCACCCAAACATGGCGGTTCTAATCGCTCTACCGCAAACAGGACGAGGAAGGTGGCACGAGTCACTTTTCACTGAGTTGATGATGTTTATTTGTTTTTACTATTAACCAGAAATAACAAGACTCGGCAAGAAAAGGGATCCGGGGCGATTCGACGGGATGGTGTGGGATCGGGCGTGGGGAAAAACACAGACAATTCTAATGAATATACAGATCTCAAACCCTCTAAGGCGCCAAACACACACACACACACACACACACACACACACACACACACACACACACACACACACACACACACACACACCGTAGCTATTTCTGGTGGTCAGGCTGGACCGTGGTGTGGACGCAACTGTCCCTGGATTGGCGTCGGACGAGCTGGCCTTGCTCTCGTCAGGGGGGCAGGAGAAACCGTGGTGCTGTCGACCTCCTGGTCTTGGCCCAAGTCCGCTCACAGCTGCCAGGGAACCAGTTCTGGTGCCAAGTTGCGAGCAGGAGAGGGAGGCAGGTCCGCCCGCCGTTCGACCCGTACTCCGAGTCAGCAGAACCCCAGAGCCAACCAAGGTGAGGCACGAGGCTCAGCAAGGCTCCAAGACACGATGAAGAACACGATCGAATCAGCACAACAACAAGGACGCTCTCCGCGCAACAGCCTCCACACCAAAAAAACACGATCTTTTTGTCCCGATCTTCTTCCTCTTCCTTTTCTACCCCGAACAGAACCTTTTTATCCTCCCGCCCTCGTCACTTCCAATCGAGCCGTTTATTGGCCCACCGCCGTTGCCTTCTGCCAATCGTGACCACGGGGCAGAGCCATCCGCTGCACTGTCCTGTGACGTCACGGCCACCCTCCAGAGAATACCAAAAGGGGTTTACGCAGACACACTTACCCTATCCCGTGTCCCTATCTAATTACGTGACAATTATCATTTCCCCCTTGAAGAAATGAACATTTACTAGACAACTTATCTCCACTGAATTGCTACTTATTACATCGAGATCCTGGTAAACTCCTGTTGGATATTCAATCCCTTTCATTTCCATTACGGTAATGACTCGATAGCCATAAAGCACTGAAATCGCGGTGAAAAATCGGCTAAATGAGACGTAATTCAGCGCTGCTTTCATCAAATACACCGGAAACTATGTCCCATTTGCCACATTCAGACCTGAAAATTTTAATCTTGTTCAAAGAATTTCTCATGTTACCACCTCCTGATTCTGTCAGTTATGTGAGAATGACCCCTGTTTTATGGTTTTCATCAATGATCTTTCCGACTCTCTGGAAAATCCTCTATCTCCTTGCTGATTATTCTACCCTCTGCCGTACCATCTGTCATCCCTCAGACCGGTAAGCAGCAGCTTATTCGCTCTCTGCAGATTTGTAAAAAAATCACAAACTGGTCCAACACGTGGAACATGTCTTTCAATCCGGACAAATCTCACACTCTCACTATGTTTCTCCAAAAGGACCATCTGGAATCCCCCCACACCACCCCCCCCGTCCCTCATCTACTTTCTCAGCAATGATCTTGAAGAAGCCCTTTCATTCAAGCTTCTGGGTCTTAATTTCTGCCATGATCTTTCCTGGGAAAGCCGCATTTCCAAGCTGGCTTCGAAAGCCAGCCGCGACTGGGCATCCTCTGGAGTGCAAAATCCTTCCTTCGCACACCTGAGCTCCTGATGACATACAAAGCTTCCATTTGCAGCCTGATGGAGTACTGCTCTCCCCTCTGGGCCGGTGCTCCCACCTCTTACCTTTCTCGGCTTCACGCTGTGAAGGCATTTAGGATCATTGGTATCTCCCGTGATAAGGCCGAGTCTTTGGGTCTCTCACTTTCTCACCGCAGGCAGGTCGGTGGTCTTTCTGTCTTCTATTGTCTCCTCTCCAGCCTTGCACTCCCCCCTCATATGTCTGCAATATGTCCTCCCCCCCCATATTTCCGCAGGGTGCTCAAGGTCCACCAGCAACCCCCTTCTGGTAAAACTACCAAAATCAAGAATCACTGCTCACCTTCACTCTTTCATTCATTTTTTTTCCTGCCTTTGGACCAAACTCCCACACTCTCTTCAATATCACTCTTCCCTCCAGGTCTTCAAAGCAGATGTTCACCACCATCTCTTATCTTCCCCCATCCAAAACCACAATCTTTTCTACCCCCGTTAATCCACCCCAAACCCACTTCCTTTAAATTCCCTGCTTTCCTTCTTGAAAGTCCCTGTCGTGTAAGGATCTGAAAGTCCTTGTTGTAGTGTCCATCTTGTTTACCTTGTGTACCCCACCCCATCTCTCTCCCTTCCGCAGATCTCAAGTCTCTGTTCCACATTGTGTTTTTTATCCTTCCCTCTCCCGCCCATCTTGTCTCCTGCTCCCCTTGTTGTACATTCTGTGTTAGCTCTAATACAAGCCTTGACAGTGTATACAAGAAAAAGGTAATTCTAAAGGGTTTTGTTCATTTCTTGGCTGATATAATATATATATATATATATATATTTTATTTCTATAGATATCATTTCTTAGGATGTCCCCACTATTTTCCTTCTAAATGCTCATACATTTTTCATGTCCATTTTGATTTAAACCTGCTCCTTTGTTTTTAGGTTACAGGTTTAATTATTATCAATCCTCGTGCAATTTTTTTCATTGTGTGTGGGGGGGGGGGGGAAATTCATATTCACAACCAATACTTCTTTCCACTCAGCATGATCCCCCATTCTCATGAACTTCCAGGAAAGAGGTTGACTTGATAGAGGTTCATTATCATTAAGGAGTATACTGTAAAGGAGTATACTGTATCCCGCTGAGCCCGTGATCTCCAGGTTCTGATCAGGCAAGCAAAGCACTCAGAGCAGACACGGGGCAGGGCGCATCATGCACCAAAATGTACTCATTCAACTAATGGCTCGGCAATGAGCCAAAAAGCCTCCTTCTCCGTCCATCGAATTTCATACAGCAGAAGTGATTTCTGCCATGCTCGACTCAGCGGCAAGAGATGGTGTGGGCAGTGGATTGTGATTTGATACGATGCCCGACGTAAGAATCAGGCAGGAAATGAAGAACAAGCACCAACTTGTAGTTTGTAGGCCTGAGTTCATTGGTAAAGCATGCGCCTTGCAACACGTCCTTCACTGACCGCCTCTGTCACTCATTTGGGTGAAGGTCATTCAGTTTGAGAGTTACACATTGAGAAATCTGCATGCTAGAGGCAAAAGTTGGAATGTTGGCCGGATTCCATTGGCTATGAACACGTTATTATTCCCGGTTTTGTGTTGTGGAGGACGCTGCGTGACTTGACCATCTGACGGTCTTTCCCAATTGCTGCTAACGGCTTTAAATCTGATGTTAAAATGCCCCCAAAGTCCTCATCAACCTCTCATCTGTAAGTGTCTTTCACCTTCGAGTTTCTTGTGCGAAATTCTCAGGATGGAGTCCTCCAATACAGTGACGGCCCGTATTGTCTCCTGAACCCGGCACCGCAATCGCCGGCTGACGGAAGGCTCGCTCGGCTATATTATTGAATATCATATCAACGTACATCTTGCTGTGCTTTTATACGGTCAGGACAGCAGCCACTCAAACATACCTGCTGTGTGCCGCGACGGCATTCCAAGCCTGATAGGGCCGTAGCCCCTTCCCCCGGTTCCCACCGTGTGAGCCGTTGTATTACGGCGAGGAACCGCATTCTTGTGCTATTGTGCGATTGAAATAAGGCGCAGCCATTATCATCGGCATTTGGAGTTGATGTTGTGCGTTTTGACAATGTGGCCCATGAAGTGGACAGGATCTCTGGTGGAGTAAAGGAGGTGTTGAAGGAGGGGAGATGATGCGAGTATTTGTGGAGGTTCTGGAGAGTACCAAATGTAAACCACCGATGAAGCTCCTGATCGTTTCACTGACACGGGTTATACACGCGGGACCAGGACCGCAAAGGCGAGCGTGGTGGGATTTTCCTCAACAATGAGTGTTTCCATGGAAACGCAGAAAGGGTCAGGAATGCAATTGCCGATAAGGTAATCCAGCTCCTATTGTTATTCCACGGCCAGTGCCGTTCCCTCCTCGCCGTACGTCGGGTTAATGAAATCCCACCAAGCTTGGAATCTTGTACAATTTTGTGTGGAGCTGAGATACAAAACTCGGAATCTTTTATCACTAATTATGGGGGTTGGGGGGGCGAGGGTGGTTAGTCATCATTAACTAAAGTGGTTTGGTCATCTGATGAGGAGAGAGTGAGCAGAGTCATGGAGATGGAACTACCAGGAAGAAGAAGAAGAAGAAGAAGAAGAGGAATGTAATCAGATGGAAGGATGTGGTGGTGAGAGATTTAGGAGTCATGGAATTGGAAGAAGAATGGTCAACTGACAGGAGGACATGGAGAAGGGTGATCAAGAAGTTTTTGTGTGGACCCGAAGTAAAAAATTGGAGAAGCTGAAAGAAGAAGAAGAAGAAGATGCGGGGCGGGGTGGCTGCGGGATGAGCAGCTGAACAGATTAATTCCAGCGGAGGAAATTCTTCAAATTCGATTTAATTGCTCGACAAACCGGCTTCAGTTGACTAAAAGTTACAACCTGAGGTAACTAAGTTCTCCGCTACATGGTAGTCGTGGTGTGAAGAGAACGCAGAGCCGGCGTTCACAACACGCTCGGTGCCTCGAAATGGACTTCATTTACCAACGTTACACGAAACGTGCATCCGTGCCCCGCCTGACGAGCCTTTCTATTCCCAAATATAGCGTTGTGTATGATCCGGCGGCCAACAACTAATCCAGCACCACCTTGCTCTTTCCCGAGCAGCCCCGCCCCATGCTGACCCTCGGAGTCCACCCCCGGCGCGCTCTCTGACGTCACCAAGCCGCACTATAAAGAGTCCACCCCGTCCGACGCCCCGTACGAAGGGTTCGAGTTATTACTATGGCTTGGAAAGGGCGAAACTACCTGGTCCTGGCCCTTTGCTTTGTGGTCGCCGTTGTGCTTTTACAAGGTCAGGCATCTTTCCGTCCTCTTTCAATCGTGCAGTCTTTTTACTTACTTCGTGCCTGTGCTCCTGTGTAACTTTGGGAATGCGAATATGAATCTTCTTCACATGTGATTGTATGATATATTTCATAGATATATATATATATATATATATATATATATATATATATATATATATATATATATATATATATATATATATATATATATATATATATATACATACATATATATATATATATATATATATATATATATATATATATATATACATACATATATATATATATATATATATATATATATATATATATATATATATATATATATATATATATATATATATATATATACACTACTGTGTTCTTCATCCTTGTGTCTCTGCTGCTCTGGTTGCCCCAAAGTTTCATCACTACCAGATTAATATAAAAGTGATTTATTTATTTTTTTCTGGAATCCGCTGCATGAGAACATGCTATACACCATTAACGCAGTCACAGCGCAACCTGCCTCTCCGGACCACGTGACATTCATTGTCGTCGTGCGCCGTCCGGTTTCAATCGGCGCCGCAGCACCTGTTCCATTGGAGCGAAGGCTTTCCCGTCTGGATGGAACAAACAGACCGTGGATTGAAGGCAGAGGCTCCTGCTTTGAAATCTCCCGCGCAGCACAAAACCTGCCCCTGATGGCAGGGATTCTCTCTCCAAGCCCAAATGACTGCACACCTGACTCGTCCTCTGTTCATGGGCAGGTGTTGAATATTTAATCGATCAATCATTGACCGGTACGTTCCGTTTGATGTCACGGCCGAGTTACTGTCCAAGGCGTGTTTAATGTGCGTGATATTAGAATACGTACCGTCAAACAAAGGTCACTTACACAAGGCTGGGTAGTAATTGATGCACAACGATGGATAGATAAAGGTGTTTTGGTCAAACACCTGTGTCACGGTATTGGACATCAACCCCGCCCCGCGCCCCCGATCAGAACGGTCCAGAGACATCTCGGGACCGCTTAATGTCAAGTTGTTCAATAAAAACCATGATACGGGCTCGGTCTGATGGTTAGACACCGCAAGGATCTCCGATTGTTTATGAATAATGGATTGCTTTTAAGTGCAAGTAGGAAGTTCTTTGGTGCCAATGAATTATTGTGTATAAACCATCCCGTGTTACCAAAAGTTATGGGCCGCTGACTTTATCGACTGAGCATCGGGGTGTGGCCACGTGATATTGGAGACCATCATGAAAGATTGTCCCTGGGATGGCAGGATGGCTGAGAGGGAAGCACACTCGTGCCAGTTCTGCCGTCTAACCTGCTTTTGGATCCTGACCCAGCTATCAACTGCTGTCCTGGTGTTTGACAGGAAGGGTGATTCATCGAAGCGTGTGCCGTCCCTTGGATGGACGTTAAACTGGGCGTCTCGTCCGCCGGCATTCGTCGGTGGACTTTATAGATCGAAGATTATGTGAGCTATCGCCGACACCGTGGAACAAATTCCTACCCGAACCTTCGTCGAGCGTCAAGCCTGGCCAGCCGGTTCGTGAAAGACTTGGGCCAAACTTTCCCCTCGGCAAACCCTCCCATAACAACGTGGGAATAACTGTGGCCCTTCGGAAGAAGAAGGTACTGTAGTCTGCATCTCTTGATGGGTATTGGAGGTAGGATTGTGCATCCCGTTATTCTTTCGCAATTGGTGATCATTGCAGGTCATCGTGTAATTGACTTCACAACTCACCCAACACAACCTGCCATAAGATGTGTACCTGATCGTTTCACTCGAAAACACCTGTTTACAGCTGCTCTCTTGTGGTATTCCATGGAATGCAAAACTTCACAAACTGTGCTGGTGCCAACCTGACATCCTCATGGCTCCAGAAAATCTTTCATCACGTCGGGCTCATCTGATGTGATTGGGGAGTTCCATACCTGTTCCACGTAACAAAATGTCGCAGAGTTCTTTACCTCTTGAGGTGATTTTCAATGATCTGCCAAATTCATGGTCAGGGTAGTCTAGCATTTCAAGATTGTTCTCAAGGGTTGATTTAACAATGTTTTGGACCTTCAAAATCATCCTGATGGAGGTGCCCACCCCAAGACTGATGACTCGTTCCTCATTGTAATTCCCTTAATCTCCTACTCTGCCACACAATCTTTGAAAATGAGCAAGGGATGTTAACCTGACAATTTATACCTTTGATGATCACAGTTACCAAAACTAGAATGGCACTCGGTAGAGTGCATACCTCCGCCACGTAATGCTTGATCCACGACAACATATCGGGCACATTACATTTTTGAAATACTGTCATCCTATGTTTGCTGTGTATCATTTTTGGCCCGATCTCTCAATGGTGAAAAATCACTTAAAGAAATTGAATAAAACTCACATCAAGATCCGGATCTTCACCAAAATTGAATCAATTCTTCCTTGTCACACACCGAACCTGCCCACCAAGTTTCATCCGAATCCGTCCACAACTTTTTGAGATATCCAGTACACAGACAAAGGGGTGAAAACACAACCTCCTTCACATTCGGTGGTGGAGGTAATTATAGCTGTGTGTGGGCATGTCTCGCATCAACAAGATGGCCTCCCATGACTGTTGTAGGGTAGTGTATTAGACGTCGAATGCTGCTATGAGGTGAGGAAAAGTCATAAGAAATAGCTTGTGGATGTTGTTGAGCAACTTGCTTTGGGGACTGCATTGGAGGCGTAAATGCCACTGTGTCTGAAAAAGGTTTGCGCAGATTATCTGTGTGACATTGACACACACACACACACACACACACACACACACACACACACACACACACACACACACACACACACACACACCTCTGTGCTTTCAATTGGGGTCCGCAGGCTATGCATTAATGGTACTGACTGATCCTTTGGATCACAGCTTGTAATGTGACACCCACATCACTTCTTTGAACTTGTGTGATTCGTCATGTCTGTCTGAGCTGTGGCGTCATGGTGGTGAATGATTCCCAAGAACTATTTATTTACATACCACATCCATTCAGTTTTTCTGTGTTCTTTACATGGATTGGTAAAGACAACTTTAATAACTTTGGAAGTGGGTGACCTCATGACTCACTTGGATAATCAATTAGATTTCAAGCGAGATTATTACTGCTTATCTATCAGCCAATTTCCTTGATTTTTTTTTTTTTTTTTTTTTTTTTTTTTTTTTTTGTATACCTTGGTCGAGGCTCGTATGAGAGCTAACACACAACTCACAGCAAGGAGGCATGAGACAAGAGGGGTGGGAGTGGAAGGGACAAAACATTGGGGAACAGACACAGGTGAACTGTGGAAGGGAGAGGGATGGGGATGGGACGGGGAACATGGCGAGGAGAAGATGGACATTACAGGGACTTTCAGGAAGGAAAGCAGGAGAATTGAAGGAAGTGGGCATGGGTGGATTATCGGGGGTAGAAAAGATCGAGGATTTGGATGGGGGAAGATAAGAGGTGGTGGTGAACAGCTGTTTTGAAAGCCTGGAGGGAAGAATGGGAAAGAATAGAGTGAGGAAGTTTATTCCAAAGGCGGGAAAAAAGAGGAATGAAAGAGTGAAGATGAGCAGTGATTCGTGATTTTGGTAGTTTTACCAGAAGGGGTTGTTGGCGGACCTTGAGCGCCCTGTGGAAATGTGGTTGGGACAAATCGCAGAGAGAGCAGGGGGGCAAGGCTGGAGAGGAGTCGGTAGAAGACAGAAAGACCACCGACCAACCTGCGGTGATTGAGTGAGAGGCCCAAAGACTCAGCTTCATTGCGGGAGATGCCAATGATCTTAAAAGCCCTGGTTTCGACAGCGTGAAGTCGAGAAAGGTGGGAGGCAGGAGCACCAGCCCAGAGGGGAGAGCAGTACTCCATCAGGCTACGGACAAAAGCTTTGTAAGTAGTCAGGAGCTCAAGAGGGCCGAGGAAGGACTTTGCACGACGGAGGATTCCCAGTCGGCGACTGGCTTTTGAGGCAAGGTTGGAAATGTGACTTTCCCAGGAAAGGTCATGGCAGATAGTGAGACCCAGAAGCTTGAAAGAAAAGACTTCTTCCAGAGGATTGTTGAGAAAGTGGATGGGGGGGTTTTGTAAACGGTCCTTTCGAAGAGACATAGTGAGAGTGTGAGATTTGTGTGGATTGAAAGACATGTTCCACGTGTTGGACCAGTTTGTGATTTTATCCAGATCTGCAGTGAGCGAAGAAGCTGCTGCTTGCCGGTCTGAGGGATAGTTTAAGTTTATATGTAATACTGCCAGCTTTGTACAAACTTCTCCTCGGGGACAGTGCTTTGTTCCCTCATTTATGTGACCTCACCGGCTTCCTTTGAACCTGGAATACTGCTTTCCTTTCCAATCTTGATTTCTGAAGGTTTTTCAACCCAAAATGAAATGACTAGCAGCAGGAGAACAGCACCATATTGGAAAGTAACACGAGGCCTCAGAGGAAGTTGATTGGTTATTACCCCACGCACGCGAAGCGAAAAGCGGCATGAAGGAAATGGTTAACTTCTGTCTGTCTGTCCATGTGTCCACAAACATCAGTTTATTATCAAGGAACAACTGATTTCAATTGAATGTTATATTTTGAACACGAATCGGAAAACAAACCTGCAGTTTAGCATTACTTTGTCTCTGAATTCATCCCGATCATTCATGTGCAGAGAGGAGTGAGATTATTATTTTTTTTTACTCTGTTTGCCTTTCTAGCAATCAAACAAAATTGAAAAGAATCCCAAACAGGAAGCTTACTGTTTAAGGACGTCATAAAGGACACAAACAACAGGCATGAGGAGCTAATGTGACGTGTAAAAGACGTCGCATAAATTGCGGTAAACTTCCGAAAATTGTTTTTTCTAGAACCTTTCAAATATCTATTTTATTTCAATTGATTTTTATAGTTTACACTGTAGAACTCAAATCGCGTTCTTATTGGCACTTTTGAAATCCTTCCGTTTAGCAGCATTTGGCCAAAATATTGCAGAATTTTACGTCATCTCGTCCAATGAAATTTGCCGCTCATAGACCCCGCCTGCGTCCTAGTTTCTAAAGACAGCGTGGGGGTAAGGTGTTCAGTGTGGGGTATGGTGTGCTATGAACGATCTAGTTTTATCTACAGCGGTACTGTTCATGTTTGGAGGTGGATAGAGATTTTTCAGACTTTTTGATGCATATAGTCAACAAAAATATTTTCTCTCTTTCTTCTCCTCTGTCGATCGAGTCAATATCATATTTGTACACACTTTAAAATTGCTCGCAACCAATCAGATATCTTGATAGTGTGGTGGAAAAGAACTCAATTTCTACAAGTTGGATCAGCATACCGAAGGAGAATCTTTAATTTCGTACATACATAGTTAGAGCATTGAATGTTTCACTGAAACATTTGAATGGACTTCACTGAAACAGAAGCCTGAAGCAATTCTTCTTATACACAATTTGACATTCCAAAGAATGGGAGGGTGAGACATTTGGCAACTCAACTACAGGATTAGCTGATAAGCATTAGGCAAAAGAACTCAAAACTGCAATGCGTGTCCACTTTTGGTGGAAGGGAGAGAATGACACAATCGTGGCAAAAGTTGCAGTGTTAACAACCAGGTCACCCTGTTTCATAGTAAGACATTCCTTTTATCAATATGTAGGTCAAAAGACACTTGGGAAAAGGGAAACATAACTGACGGCCAATTCGACTATAGCACAAAAATTAAATTTATAAAGTACCAGCAACAATTATAATTGAGAACTGCATGAATAAAATTATTTTTCTTCCACAATAGTTACGGGGAGATGTTCCACACATCCTGTGAGTAAGTTTTATGATAAGCATGTGTTTAAACCCACCTGGTGCCAAGATAAAACTGGCTTTCCGTACATATATGTTCAATATCAATTCCCCTGTTCATTTACAGGTTCCAGCTAGTCCAACATAATTGCATAATGACAACCACTTACAATGGAACTCTGCTGTTTCATTTGGTTTTGAGAATTTGTCAGTGTTGTAATTATACCGTGTTTAAGTGGAGTATGCATTCCAAGGTTTTGAGTCTGAGTCATAACGTTTAATGTCTGAATCCTAGTGCCAAGCATATTTCAGGAAACAAAGGTGAGCCATGAATGATATGAAATATGTGCAATCGTAATGTGATGTATGGAGCTGACATGACGGTAGAGAGGTATGCACATTCGGCTCTTCGTCATATCGCTTGGGTTCAAATCCTGACCCAGCTATAAACTGCTATCCCAGTGTTTCACAGGCAGGGTGATTCATCAATGTGTGTGCCATCCCTCGGATGGACGTTAAACGGGTGTCCTGTCTGCTGGCATCCGTTGGTAGAAGTTTATGATCCCAAGGTGTCTTTCACGAAGAGTATGCGAGCTATTGCTGGCACCCTGAACACATTACAAATTCCTGCCCAAACTACTGCCTGTAGGCCTGGTTTCCCTTCTCCTTCCCTCATTGTTTATGACAATAATTCCCCTCCACTCCTTCCCCCTGATTTCCTTCCATCTTCTAGGTATTTTATCTACCCTGGCTTGAAGGTTTATTCCTTTATTTGCCTTTTCTGTTATCCTTGCTAAACTCCTTTTTGTGCTGCATCAAGGATTTAGTTTACTGTGTTTATTATAATCACTTTACCCATCCTAATTTGGCTCGGCAGACAGAAGCTGCATCTCTCTCTGCTGACCTGAAAAGGATTAGACTCTGGTTTGATCAATGGAACATGTCCTTCAATCCGTAAAAATCCCACAATCTTAACCTATCGCTTTGGAGGGATCATCAGATGAACCCACCTATCCACATATTTCCTTGGTCATCCATTGGAAGAGGTTCAGTTTCTTGAACTTCTAAGCTTCATCATTGGTTCTCACTTTTCACCTTTCTTGGGCCAATCAAAACATTCTTTCTTAACATTTCATGGAAGTCCTTTGGACAATTGACAGTTTCCCTTTTCTATCCTTATTTTGAGCTAATGGTAATTTCCAAAATGATATCCCAGATTCCACTTCCAAACAAACATCAAACATTGCAGAGTCTGTTGGGTGTGTCAGCCCGCCATGCCAAGTGTTGCAAATGGAAAAGACATAAGCCTAAAGGCCAAGCTTAGATGCACAAAGTATACAGTACTACAGAAAGAATATGATTACCACATTCCTTGTAATTACTATTGCTCAGTGATGTATCAGATTTTCATCTGAAACTCGTGTGTACAACACCTGTGGCTTCACGTGAATACGAAAGGATCAAGTGTATTCAGGCAACTGGAAAACTTTATGAGGGCTCACATGTCAGGAGAAAGTTTGAGTGCACCAACATTGATTCACATTCATTATGACATGGCTGTCATTCTCAAGTAAGCAGTGGAAAAGTGTGTAAAAACTTCACCCCATGAAACTGGAGTGGAGCACTGTGCTGCAGTAGATTAGCAGAAAGTTCAGCCTGTGGCTGGAAATCCATTAGGCCAATCATTTTCACAATTTGGCAAGAAATTGATTTCCTCAAAAAGCACTTATTCTGTGATTTTTTTTTTTTTTTTTTTTTTTTGTCCGTCTCACTTGATGGAAGAACATTCTGTTTCTCTCTACCTAGTTACCTTACCAATGCTCCTTAAACAACCCTACCCCACCCCACCCCCCCCTTTGAAAATGTCCAGTATATGTAAAGCTTTCTCAATAATTACCCTCCCTAAGTCGAGGCCTGCTGCTTTTCTTCATTCCTTCATTCCATTTTTCTTTCGTCGAAAGAACTGATTCTATGTCTGTCTTGCGTTCTTCCCTCAAGTCTTACAAGACTGCTGCACATCTCCACTTCATGGTATCTCATATAGGCACTCCTGATCTCTCCACTCTCACTTGACTCTGTAACTCTCTCCTCTCTAACTCGTACTCCAATGTGTTTGTGCATTTTTGTTTTGTTTTGTGCCTGTTGCCTTCTTCCTCTTTGTCTCCCAGGGAAGGGAATTTTCAATTGTTCTGTCCCCTGTTGTTTCACTCCTCCACGAGCCTTGACTATTGTCGGGAAAAAAAGAAGTAAAATAGCAAGGCATCAATAAATCTGCAGTTCAACGTGGGGAGAAGCTTCAGTCAAGGAAGCAAGAATAAAATAACAAAATAAAAAACTGCAATAACATGAGCAACAGAGTGGGCCATTCGCAAATAACTTTTTTTTTTTTTATCATGCCAACCCTATTTCGGGAGAAAGACCTGGAGCTGGTGCCTGTTTAACCTCACTCGGCAATGTCCAAAGTAGTTCAACGTTGCCGATTTTGGCCTTCCCAATAATTTGGCAGTCTGCCAAGATGCCATCTTGTTGAGCCAGTGGACATTGATAACCAAGCACTGGTAATCATGTAGCGATGGAAAATTCTCTGCCCTGGTAGCTTGCAACAGAAATTTTATCAAACAAAAACAATGGTTGAAAAACCGTGTCTAAAATCGATTTTAATTTTGAAAAACAAGGAGCATGATTCACCCAACGCGTCTGGGGAAAAAACGAGGGGCACACACGGAGCCTTACATTTCGCGGATTGCAGAACATACACAATCCCTCTCTGGAACTTCGTCTACCATTTTCCTTTATATCCTTTATATATCTGCTTGGCACCCCCCCATATCTTCGAATAAATGATAAAAATACGATTACAACATAATTCGTTTTAATTTTGTGTTGAAAATAAATTACAATAATTAACTAGAACGGCAATCGGTGGAACACTTCCCTCCACCAGGCGGATTGCACTTCGAGTTTACGTTTTGTATCCCACTGACAGGCCAGATTTGCATCTGGATCTTCACCAAAATCGAATCGGCTTGTTCTTGTCACCCACCCAACTCATCCACCAAGTTTTGTTATAACCTGCCCACAACATTTTGAAACATCATGCTATATATCGTTTTGGGGCCAATTCATATCTCTCCATGGTCAAGAATCACTGAATAGTTGTTACAGTATCCGGATTCAGATCTTCACCAAAATCTAATCGATTCGTCCTTGTCACACACCCACCTTGTCCATCAAATTTCGTCTGAATCCATCCATAACTTTTTGAGATATCCTGCTATGTAACATTTTTGTCCCATCTCATTGGTGAACAATCATTTAAAAAGTTACATGCTGAGGTGTGCATTCAACCGAGTGCCCCTCTAGTTTTTTTTATTTTATTTTTTTTTTTTTAAAGTGAAATATTTCTCCAGGACCAAGAGCTCTATAACGAATCTGCATTCTACAGGGTCGTGCTAAGCAAGGTATTACGTCCTGTAAAAATGATACATTCCAGTCTTATGACTTGATTGAAGGTCCAAAATATTCCTCTGAAGACATAATTCACTTTGACACTGAAATTAATTTAGGTTTCAGAGTATTATGCATAACTTTAATAATCTATTCACGAAAATTCAATCTTTTAAAAATGTTAAACTTTCAGTGATAAGTATGGATCTCCGTCATTAAAACTCGCACCTCCCACCTCCTCTACCACGATAGATCATTACACCAACCTCCTTAGAATACCCCCTGATTTCTCCTGAATATGTATGCCAATTTTGGTGGGATTGGTCAAAACCAAAATGTAAGTGAGCAGTTTAACTTCCCACCTTACCTTACATTAAAGATAGATTTCGTTTGTTTATGCTTTAAATTGTATTGCTCTATGAAGTACTGCTAACAGAGTGGTAATTGCTAAACTACTGTTATAACCCAGTGCTAAATTACCAAGACTTCATTAAAAATACAAACGTCTTTCATATTTTCATATTCATGAACACTTTCACTAGTGTGTGTGCGTGCATGCGCGCATAACTTGGATTGATATGACATTAATTTGTTTGAAATGTAGTTTTGTTACTTTCACAAATGAAGTATTCAATCCTTGGAATCCATTTATTTTTAGGATTCGGCTGGGATTTATGGAATTGAAATGTCATTCTGACAAAGATTCCTTTGGCATGAGCTCATTTGATACGAAATGACAAGATCATAAATGAGGAGGTTGTGTTTTTTTATGTTTATATTTCAATAAGACTGGAGTAATAAATATATTCTAGCTCTTTAGAGGTTATAAAGGAGTGATTGTTTTAAATATTGGGCAAAAAGAAGGTATTTATGCGCCTTCTCCTTTCTCGGATTGATCTTGAGAATCCAACTCTTTCGGCGATGAGTAAATGCTTTATTAATTAAATTTAAGTTCATCATAGAGATGCACTCACTATCATAGCATTAAATAAATGCCAAACCATGCCAATAAATCAGAATGCAGACTTCCGTAGAGACATTACTGGATGTAAATTACGTACATACCATTATTACTTGCATTGTTAGCTTCCTCGAACAGACAGGAGACAGGCATGTAATTATAAGCACGTCTGTTTTCACTCTGTTCAATTAAAGGAAATTCTTCGCTTGGACATCCAACATACAAAACAGAAACTTAAATGCTGTTAACAGATGGCTCATCACGTTTAAAGACGTAAATGTGAGTATCATCGGAAAAGTACAAGTGTAAGTCTAAAATGATGCTAACTTTGGATGATTTTGGCAAAAGAATACAAATGAAGAGACCTCTAATAATCCAGAGAGCATATTTGTCATGAACGCAACCATTAAGTAATTGGATTTCCAGGAATTGGCCAGTTCATGTTATCTCGTTTTTCCCACCCTCTCTGCTTCATTTATTTTTTCCTATAATTGTCATTAATTGGATATAAAAAAATTGCATCAACTCCTTTATTCTGAGAAATTGTTTCACAATAAATATGAATTTGTTCCAAGGTTGAAGAATTTCACCATTGGGCATTTTAATGCATTTGTTCTTTGCTACTGTTGCAGTACTAACCTCTATAACTCATGGAAGAGCTGATGCATATGTATCACATGCACTCCGTAGTCATTAGTAGAGATCAATAAACTTTTTACATGAATTACAAAGATGGTAGGACATTATTAGATAATGGACAAGCATATTATATAAGGGATTTGAACCAGATTTCAAGCTACATCATGAGTTGGGTGCAATGGGAGCACTAACATGCCAATCCTGTGGTTCAGATGGGAATACTAACATGCCAACCTGGTGCAAAATGTTGAGCTTCGTTGGTTACATGTTGTATTGCTTTATGACTCTCGGTGTAAACCCGAGGTGAAGTGCTTTCTTGGCCTGAAAATTTGCCAGCCAATCATACTTTTAGGTTTCAAAAGGCAGGGCTGGATTGAAATCTCCATTTGCTGAGCTCATATAGTAGTACATCAGTGCAATACACTCTTTATAAACATCCTTCTGGCATCCTTTTATCCCTTGCATCATTATAATCTCTCACATCTTTAAAACTCAAGGCAGATATGAAACAACATTGCTCCCTCATAGATCTATGTCTCTTTTTTTTATTATTGCACTTAATTTTCACAGATGTTCTATAAAAAGATCAAACAATATTCCCACGTAATTTGTTCAATTACTGAGATAGAGGGCCCAGTTTGCTTTGATTTACTACATCTGGGTGTTTTTTGTTACATTCTCAGCCTACTCACTGCTTCTGAAGCTTACAAAGTGCAAGCAATGTCCTGTAATCTGTTAAGAATTACAAAAGAAGACTAGCACTAGATGTATCGCATTCCTGTGATGTCATTCACAGGCTCACACTTGAGCTTTACTCAAACTTAAACCTGATGTTGATACCTTAGGATATTATTTGGATTAGTGAGTTGACTAAAGATAATGGAAAATAATTTCAAATTGTTTCCAAATATAAAACATTCTCACACACCATGGCTAGTTTTGTCTTTCTTTAACATATGACTTGGGGTTTGTGGTTTGTGAGGGGAGGAGAGATGACGACTTGGCGTCACATTTTACATTGTGCAGATGTTCCACGTCACGTACCTGATAGTCACGTATTATGTGTCACCAGTTCAGTGTCCGGTGATTGGATGAGATTTGATGATTCATTTATCGTCAAGAATAAACTGAAATACTTTACCTCACAACAGAGTTCATAAAACACCTTACCCTGAGCAGTCTTGATTTAAAAAATGGACATGAGAAGGATCTTTTCAACCCTTGCTTTGCGTTTCTGAGCACAATCTATATTTCCTACGAGCCGTGATTTTTGACTGGAGGTTAATTGAGGTGAGAGGGAGTGTCCACTCTTCAGATAGCACAGAGCACACCATGTCCAAGTGGCAAGCACCAGTCCAGCAGTCTTACCAGCGTGGGATGGTGGGGAGCGCAGCTTTATTTAAAGCATGAACATTTGTGCTGAATTGGGGAAACTCTGCCCTTGATTGGTAACTTAGAACATGTCCTGAGCCAATAAAACTATTTTGTGATGATTTAAATGTCATTTGACTTGGATTATAATTATTAAAACTTCGTCAATAATTGTAAATTATATGATAACTCTTTTTTTTTTTTTTAAAGGAAAACCTAAAAAGAACGGTATCTTAAAAGACAATGATGGAAGTTCAAAATTTGTACGTTTCATTTTAATGTAAATAATAGATATATGCAAGTAAATTACTAAAATCTCCTTTACCCATTCCTTCCTTACAATGCATGCATGCTCTGACAGCCGATCACAAGGTTGGCTTTTTGGCTGCACTTGTGTGATTTAAATTTACTCATGGTGCTGGCAAACCTTCCCAAAGTAATTGCATTCGGATTTAGCATAAATTTATTTTTGCTGAGAACAGAGCAAAACATTTCCACTGCATGAAGTTGACAATATAAACTTGAGTTAAACAGCTTTTCAGAACATACATTGCAATAAATGAAGACCAGTGTCTTAATTCCGAGATTCATAAGTAAACGTGGCACTTGACACATCTTGAAGTAATATTTCAGTGTCTTGAGACTTGCCCTCAAATACTTGAAACTTACTTGAGACTTGGCTAAAGTGACATGTTGACATCTCTGGTTCATACCAACATCGTGGTGTTCATAGATGTACCACCTTTGTTTCAGTACATTTTAATTGTGAATGACAAAGTGACCCTATTAAATAATTTTAACAATTGTTCCAAAATATGGACTGCCCTTGTTGAAAGAAGCAAGCTTTCTGCAACCTCTTTTACGTTAAGGGGTTCTTGTTGCACTTACTCTGACTAGCCACCAGGAAGTACCTTTCACACATTAACTGGAGGTGACACACTGCAATTACAAGGTAGAGTAAAAGAGGTACATGTGGGAAATAGTCATAAAATTTCATTCTTTTCATAGAGACTGAGGAAAAATTAATTATCTGCACCAACCTCTGTTTCAATTCACCAATAATGCTTAACCAGCACTGTTCTGTGATTTTACAGATTTATTACTTCCACTTCTGAAGTTGGACAGAGGTTATGTTTTCACCGCTATCTGTTTGGCTGATGGTCTGTGAGTCAGTTTCATCTGAATCCGTCCACAACTTTTTGAGATATCGTGATTATATATATATATATATATATATATATATATATATATATATATATATATATATATATATATATATATATATATATATATATATATATATATATATATATATATATATAATTTTTGGCTCTATATCTCAATGGTGAAGAATCACTTGAAAAACTTCTAGAAATTTTCTACAGATACGGATCTTCACCAAAATCTAGTCAGTTTGTCCTTGTCACACACCGAACATGTCCAAAATTTTCATTCGGATCGGTCCACAACTTTTTGAGATATCCTGTACACAAACACAGAAAGGGGTGAAAACAAAACCTCCTTCACCTTCGGTGGCAGAGGTAATGAAGAAAGACCCACCCACATCTCTCACCCGTGAATGGAGTGAATAGCCAATCAGCTCTCACCTTATCAACTAAACCCAGGTGGCGAGGATTATATAAATAATTGACCCGTTCCACACTCCTCCAGATGAAGAAAAACTGTAAAGCAACCCAAGAAGACCTGGTAAGTGCTAAACGCTGTTTTGAACCCTTCCCAGAGTTCCTCAACAACTACAAAGACTTCACACATTGTACACACATGAGAATCATAATGCTACACAAGCGCTACGCTTATCTTGTGTAGGTCTTCTTCGGTTGCTTTACACAGCTCTTTCGGCTGGAGGAGTGTGGGACGGGTCATTTATTTATATAATCCTAGCCACCTGGGTTTAGTTGATTAGGTGAGAGCTGATTGGCTCTTCCCTCCATTCACAGATGAGAGATGTGAGTGGGTCTTTCTTTATTTATATATTGATTGCTTTTGACGTTCGCATGTGGTACATGCTTGAGAGCCTCATTGGTATGCATTGCTGTCTACGCGATCGCTGATGATTCTCCAATAAGTGATGATATTGGTCTGGAAGCTGAGGGTGTGTGTAACATTGGGATTCCCATGTGTGTACTATGTGTGAATGTCTTTTTAGTTGTGGAGAAACTCTGGGAAGGGTTTGAAACAGCAAACCGCTTACCTTGTGCAGGTCTTTCTCGGTTTCTTTATGCAGCTTCTTCGACTTGAGGCGTGTGGGAGGGGTCAATTATTTATATAATCCTAGCCACCTGGGTTTAGTTGATTAGGTGAGAGCTGATTGGCTATTCCCTCCATTCACAGGTGAGAGCTGTGTGGGTCTTTCTACATATATATATATATATATATATATATATATATATATATATATATATATATATATATATATATATATATTTTTTAACATGATCTGCGCTCACGGGAAGGGAAGGGTGGATGTGGGAGGTAAGAGATTTTACCTCTCACTTATAAATCGAAGGTATTCTAATTTTGTATTTTTAAATAATTTTCTGAAATTTGTAGAATTTGTTTTTCACTTGGAAGTTGTGCATTACGATGTGTAAATAAAGGTGGAAAAAGTTTGGTTTAACGCAATTTAATTCCAGGTTATGAAGCAACAAAAGGTGAAAAATTTGAAAGAGGGTGTAGACTTTCTCTAGGCACTGCATATAGTTATAGTGGTGGCAGGATAGATGAGAAATATATACACTCACCTTTAAGATGTCTAGCCTGGGTTTGAATCTCGGCGCAGCAGTGAACTGTTACCCTGGTGGGTCACGTACAAGGCAATGCATCAATGTGTGCACTGTCTATTGGACGGACATCAAGCCAGAAAACCCGTCTGCCTGCACGGAGGGTGTTGTGATGTACATGAAAAATGATTGGTGTCTTTTGTGAATAGTAAGCGAGTTATCCCTGCCACTCTGGCCAAATTCCAAATTTCTGCCAATTCAACATCAGGCTTGTCCAGCTAGTTCCACCAAAGGTTTGGTCCCTATCTCCCTTTCTAACAGATCGACAATAATGTGAGAATAATTGGGACCATTGAAGAAGTAAAATGCGCACTTTATAAATTTAGTCCATTAAATACATCTTGTGTTATCAGATCCGATCAAACATTGTTGGTGTGCACTGGAGCTGTGGCGCCAAAGAAAAAGTAAAAACAATCTCCCACCATCTCGTCCAGCACATCCCAATGTTTCCATATAAGGTTGTTTTTTACTCGCTCACATTCATTTTTTTCCAATTAACTTCTGAACTCTCAGTGCATTCAAAAGCTAAGCAAACCGTGTGCATTTCTTCATGCCCTGCCACATCGTGTTGTAAAAGATATAATTTTCTTCGATTTAATTCTGCCTTGCCAAAGTCTAGTTTGACTTGAAGCCAAAAAGGTTTGCAGAGTCGTGTGTTCAACATCACTCATGTAAACCCTTTGTCTCTTTTGGGAATTCTTCACATTCATACAAAGTCTCTGTGGAAGGACACACCAAGGTTCCTAGGGCAAAGGTAAACCTTCATCCAATATAGGAATGAAGTACATAACTTTCTCTACAAATAACAGATGTCACGTCTTTGTATGGCCCGAGAGTGATACTTTGAAGGCTCAATGTCATCAGAGAGCATGGAGCTAATTAAACACCAAAGGCAGTCTTTCCCTCATAACCATGTGCTTTTATCTTCTGAGAATATGTGGTATTGTCATTGGAAAGAATTTCACTGCCTGTGAAACCTTGCCCCTTCTTCTTTTGTTTTTTTCTCTATAAGGGGTCTTAGGCTCCTGCAAGAGCTAAATGACAAGTGGCAACAGGTTTACAACCTACCTAATGACATAGACGCTGGAATACACAAGGAGGAAAAGGAATGACAAACTAAACCGAGTAAAAATGGTGGTGTTAACTTGTATGTGGTTGGTTAACACTAAACATACTTTTCATGACTCTATGTAAACATTTTTCTTTCTTTCTTTCTTTGTAAAACAATAGGATCGTGCAGTGAAAATGCATCGTGGCACTTCCTCTTGTGTGTAGCTTTTGTGAGGGGTGTTTAAAATCGTATAATAATGGGATAGTCGAGAATAATAGTCCAACAAATGGCAAGGTTCTTTGTTTACTTTTTAATATATAAATATACAATATATCTCAACTATGAGTTATCAGAGATGTCTGTCTGTCTGTGTCACTATTTTTCTCAGAGATGGCTGTCAAACTTTCAGAGGTTCATCAGTGAGTGCTGGGGAGTGTTTTTGCCAAAAAACATTTTCGAAAATTTTTGGAAAAAAAAAAAAAAAGTTTGGAAATTTTTGGATGTTTTATAAAAACTTGCTCTAAAGTGCCTAAGACTTTGTAGTTATGTGAAAGGTGATATGAAATGATGCCCGACCCCATTCCTTTGTGGGTGTGGGGAAGTGTTTTAGGTCTCCACAAAATTTGATTTCTTCAAAATGATAACAGGATGAGAACAGCACCGGGCAATCCCGGGTACGCATGATGGTAATTAAAAAGGAAAATAATTCCTCACCGATCATTTGTCTTGAACAATAAAGAAAAACGCCGGTGTTTCACGGATTGTCGTCTCTCATTCTGAGAACATTTTGACCGACCCTGGTATCCTTCCAACGACAATAGAACATCGTGACAATCCCTGATCAGGGTCGTCATCTGAACTCATTGCTCATGATTCTGGGATTCCAGGTTTTAAACCCATTTTACGCTGTTGATTTATCCATTGTCCACAAATGCTTTTTTTGTAATTCACGTAAACGTACACCGATATCACTTTTTGTCTAAATGGGAAAATTTGAAGTGTTTATCCCACATTCTCTCGACCACTGATATTTCGCTTTCTGATTTGTGTTGGTGGTAACATCGGCTGTCTGCCGTCTCATCAGCAAAAGCTGAAATATCATTAAAAAAAAATTAATCAAAGGTTGAACATTTTCAAAACTGTACACGACTCCTCCATTCTTCCTGTGTAAAATCTGTTTACCATAAAGAATCTTCATCAAAAACACCATTGTAGTCCAATCATACCTTAAGATGGACAGTTTATTTCGAAGAAGTATTTTTGATATCTATCCATCCAAAGAATATGGTGTTTGGAGAATCTTTCACTCATCTGAAATATTGTTCAACAACTTCTTTGGTATGTAAACATTTGCTAAATATCCAGTGTGGCTTTGGGGTAGAAAGTTGATTTGAAAAGCTGTACTTGAGGAAAACAAAACAGGAACAGTAATAATAACTCTTCACTAAAGTTTGTATACATACGCTTGTATTTATTTTAGTTTCATCATGATTTACGGTTATTGAGAGGCACAGAGTTTAGTTAGCATGACCTTGCAATGATTGTTTACATGAAATATCAAAAGCTTTGTATTTTTATTTAGGAACATGGGATACAGGATTGCCTGTCATTATTTTTGCTGTTCCAATCGGGTCCTGTGTCCTAGTTCTTCACAAGGTTCCTTCTGATTATTCCAATGTAGTATTTGGTCTCCGTTTCATTATGTTTGTACCATATTCTGATGCTGTGTCGACTGTGCTTCCCCACTGATGGACCTCTGGTCGTTTGTACCTGTTGCTGCATTTGAGCTTGGGGAGTAACCACTGAAATCCATCGATCCAAGTTCTTCCCGACATCTTTGTTCGTTGTTCCTTTCACACTTCTTTCTACTTTTTCACATTTCTCTTTATTCATTAGAATTCCTGCTTTTTACTTGTGAAAATCAAAGATTGTTCAAGTATATTGGTTCTTCTTCTTCTCCTTATTCTCCTTATTCTCCTTATTCTCCTTATTCTCCTTATTCTCATTATTCTCATTATTCTCATTATTCTCATTATTCTCATTATTCTCATTATTCTCATTCTCCTTATTCTCATTCTCCTTATTCTCATTCTCCTCATTCTCCTCATTCTCATTCTCCTTATTGTCATTCTCCTTATTCTAATTTTTTTTTTTTTTTTTTGTATACCTTGGTCGAGGCTCGTATGAGAGCTAACACACAACTCACAGCAAGGAGGCATGAGACAAGAGGGGCGGGAGTGGAAGGGACAAAACAGTGGGGAACAGACACATTAGGTGAACTGTGGAAGGGAGAGGGACGGGGAACATGGCGAAGAGAAGATGGACATTACAGGGACTTTCAGGAAGGAAAGCAGGAGAATTGAAGGAAGTGGGCTTGGGTGGATTATCGGGGGTAGAAAAGATCGAGGATTTGGATGGGGGAAGATAAAAGGTGGTGGTGAACAGCTGTTTTGAAAGCCTGGAGGGAAGAATGGGAAAGAATAGAGTGAGGAAGATTATTCCAAAGGCGGGAAAAAAGAGGAATGAAAGAGTGAAGATGAGCAGTGATTCGTGATTTTGGTAGTTTTACCAGAAGGGGGTTGTTGGCGGACCTTGAGCGCCCTGTGGAAATGTGGTGGGGACAAATCGCAGAGAGAGCAGGGGGGGCAAGGCTGGAGAGGAGTCGGTAGAAGATAGAAAGACCACCGACCAACCTGCGGTGATTGAGTGAGAGGCCCAAAGACTCAGCTTCATTGCGGGAGATGCCGATGATCTTAAATGCCCTGGTTTCGACAGCGTGAAGCCGAGAAAGGTGGGAGGCAGGAGCACCAGCCCAGAGGGGAGAGCAGTACTCCATCAGGCTACGGACAAAAGCTTTGTAAGTGGTCAGGAGCTCAAGAGGGCCGAGGAAGCACGACGGAGGATTCCCAGTCGGCGACTGGCTTTTGAGGCGAGTTTGGAAATGTGACTTTCCCAGGAAAGGTCATGGCAGATAGTGAGACCTAGAAGCTTGAAAGAAAAGACTTCTTCCAGAGGATTGTTGAGAAAGTGGATGGGGGGGTTTTGTAAACGGTCCTTTCGAAGAGACATAGTGAGAGTGTGAGATTTGTCTGGATTGAAAGACATGTTCCACGTGTTGGACCAGTTTGTGATTTTATCCAGATCTGCAGTGAGCGAAGAAGCTGCTGCTTGCCGGTCTGAGGGATGACAGATGGTACGGCAGAGGGTGGAGTCGTCGGCAAAGAGAAATAGAGGATTTTCCAGAGAGTCCGAGAGATCATTGATGAAAACCAGAAAAAGAACAGGGCCCAGAACGCTACCTTGAGGAACTCCAGCCTGCACAGGAAGAGGGGATGAAAGAACTCCATTTAGGGCCACGCGTTGACTGCGACAGGAGAGGAAGTCTGTGAGCCATGAGTGGAGATGGCCTTGAATACCATGGGAAGAGAGTTTGGTGAGTTGGGCAGGGTGCCAGATTCTCCTTATTCTCATTCTCCTTATTCTCATTCTCCTTATTCTCATTCTCTTTATTCTCATTCTCCTTATTCTCATTCTCCTTATTCTCATTCTCATTCTCCTTATTCTCATTCTCCTTATTCTCATTCTCCTTATTCTCATTCTCCTTATTCTCATTCTCCTTATTCTCATTCTCCTTATTCTCATTCTCCTCCCCACGCTCAGGGGCCGAGGGTCTATGCCTTTTACCACCCCGGAGCTGTGGCGGTGCCCCTGGGCTATATGTTGGGGCAGGTGTCGAGCAGCCATTGGGTTGTATCGTCATCCAAAACACGCAGACCGTGTGCCCCGCTTGGGGCACGGTATATGGGACAGCCAAGGATGACATGGTCTGCGGTTTGTTCCTCCTCCAAGTATATTGGTTGGTCTTGTGCGTTATTCTCTGTTTTTTGGTTTGTCTTTGTTTTTGTTTTTTTTTGTTTGTATGTCAATCACCTCCAAATCATAATTTTAAACCGATCTTCACAAAACTTCACCACATGGTAGAGTTTGTCACAAGCAAGAAGCCTATTGTTTTTGAGGTAATAAGGTCAACAACTTTGTCAATTTTCTAAAATCCTCAACTTTCATCTGATTGAGAAATTTGAACAGGATTTGCATATCAGGTCAACAAATTCAACCACCAATTATTTTGAAGCTCAACAGCCAAATTTCTAAAATTGTCAATTTTCATCCGATTAACTTGAAATCTGAAGAGGAGTTGCAGATTTAGTCATTGAATTCAACCACCAATTATTTTTGAGGTCAACAACTTCGGTGAGATTTCTAAAATCCTCAATTTTCATCCCATTGACTTGAAATTTGAAGAGGATTTACAAATCGGGTTACTGAATTCAACCACCAATTATTGAGGTCAACATAGGCCAAAAAGTCAACATAGGCCAAGTTTCTAAAATTGTCAATTTTCATCCGATTGACTTGAAATTTGAAGAGGAGTTGCAGATTTAGTCAGTGAATTCAACCACCAATTATTTTTAAGGTCAAATTCGTCTTATGGATTTTGCAAGTATCGTGCTATGCACGACATCTTTCTTGTTTTTTGTTTTTTTTGTCCATTTTTTTTCTCTTTTGTCTCTTTTACTCTTAATTTCTCTTTCTTTATGTACTTGTCTCGAGACGTGAAGTCTTACAAAATAAAATTCTGTAAGGCTCGTTTGGCTGCGCCTGGATGAGTTTGAGGGTACAGGAGTAGCACCCGAAACCCGAATCCTATCCATCTCTTTCGTTATTCTGATTCCTTCTGATGACTCCAATGCATTATTTGGTCTTTTGTTTCGGAGCAAGAGTCACACAACTGTCCAAGACAGGACAAGTTGTTTTTTATTTTACTTTCCAACATACAAGTAGACGTGATTATTAAAAAAAATTATGAATGTATTATTATTTATAATCATACCTCGTTATACTCCTTGAGGTATCTTGAGCTACTGTGAGCATCTCATTTGCAAAACATTTTGAACATCTCACGGAGGACTGTAAATGCATTACCAACATGGGATATGTTTCTTTTAGGGATTCCTTTTTACCAAAAGATAAGGTGTCTATTTCTAAGGGAAGTGACTGCTCCAGTAACTCGAAAACACTGAGTTAAATCAAATACATTTTTTGTTTACCTCATATGAAGGATCGAACTCTGAGAATGAAGAGAAAGAGAATATATTACTTTGTTCCTCACAAAAACTGGAAACTTTTCCTATTGACCAGTATCGTTCCCTTGAGAGTACAAGCATAATGATATGTCCAAGCAAACAAGAATACATTGTGCATCCTGTATCCCGAGGTGTGCTCTTTATACAAATGAGGACTGCCCTCAATGCAGCACCAGGACAACTGCTGAAAGTCAAGTTTATTTTACATGGATACATGTGAATCCTGCAATTATTATTCCATAATCAAATCCATTACAAACTGAACTATTGCACCTTGACTCAAACAAACGTAGGTATATGAGGAACTCTTGAACCCTTGTTCGAGGAAATGTTGGAGGAATTCCTGAACTCTTGTTCAAGGAAATATTGGAGGAACTTCTGTAAAAACTTTTGAACTCTCAATCCTTTACAACTCTCTTGTGACGTCATCAAACTGATTATTCCATTTGTGTGTCGCATCTTGAGAATCGTAGCCTCTTTACGTTGTTGACGTAAAGGTTGAAGCATCAATATATCCTCCGGGATAAGTGTTCAGCCATCTTCAACACACAAAGAACACGCACGATTGGTCGACTCGGGAAGATCCCAGGAAATTTTCATGGCACCAGTACCTCTGTTATATTTTATGTCGGTGTCATAAAATATTCAAGTGATATTGATGATCTCATTGTTGGTGAAAGCAATGCGAAGTTCCTCTATGGGGAATGTTCTACATTTTCCAGGTGTTTTGACCAATGAAAGGCTTGATATGAGATACAGCTCTTCATCGTCCTTCTAAGCAATCCCCTCTAACCTCCTTACCAGTGAATATGTCAATCAGTTATCCCAAGCATTCCCTGCTTCCAACAACCTACACATCAGCCACACCTTGGTGGAATTTTCTTGAGGTCTTTTTTGCTTTTCGCACATGGATTAAATACTTAATTTCATCATAATGTGACTGTCCTTTAGTAATCAACTACGACATTCAATCACTTTCTTTGTAATTTTGTATCATCTCTGTTAACATTTACATCGATTTATTGTTCAATCATTGAGATTAACTTCTACCTGACAAGTGTGAAAATAATTCAGAAATTATTTACTTCATTAAAAAAATTTTTTTTGCTATTTCTTGAGTCTATTTCCAGGGTATTGGGGCTGCTGAAGCTCAGTCTTACAGTGAAGAATACACTGGTTTACCATTGCCATCCCAGTGGTATTCAGGGGAAATTATGTGATACAAAGTCGAGGCTCATAGAAGGAGTGGGGGAAGCACACCCACAGCAAGCGGTAAGGGACAAATTAGAGGGAGACTTGGACAAATAAGGGATGTAGGGGAGAATGCATGGGGTAAACAAGATGGATACAGAAGCAAACTCTCAGAAAGGAAAAAACTGGAAACCTGGAAAGAGGTGGATTTGGGGAG
>NC_140963.1:21211370-21213870 GCF_056783735.1 Eptatretus burgeri
TTGTACACGTCCGTCGACACAGACCGACACAAGCCTTCACGATAAAGACTAACTCTCCATACTCCATAGAACCATATAACTTGCCAATACATTAAGTCGGATATAGCGACTAATTGGGATAATTATTTGGTTGAGTGGTCAAGACTTGTTTTTATCTCCACTTGCTAATGTAGATTTGATTCTCTTTGATGCTCAATCTGACCAACTCGCACATGACAAGTCGTCCAAAAACCAATCAACATGATTCGAGATAGTGGAATAAAAAACCAACCTTTTCCCTTGCAGTGGAATGAAATAGGCTGGCTCATGGTTTAAATATTTTTTTTTTTAAGGTACAGGCCCTAATTGTAATGGGATGTTGGAATGAAGAATAAAGTTGAAGCAATCAAGCCAACTAAGTTAATGGGCCACAGTTAAGATGGGACCGATGTCATTCTTAATTTTCTTTCTTTATTTCACTAATTTGCTTCAGGACAATTCTCGTTGCTTGTCCTGAATTATCATTTCAAACCCACCAAGGAATAACTGATTAAATATTCAGGTTAACTCCAATATTGTGACACAACCTCCTCTCTCCACCCCCTCCCCATAACTGCAAAATGCAAATTAGTCCATTTCAAAGTGAAGTCGATAATTCCTTTGAAAATAACTAATAAAACTACAACGGCAGGCACTCGGCAGAATGCACACCTCCGTCACACTCAACAGTTTACATTGTGTATCCATCTGATAGGCCGGATCTGCGTCCGGACCTGAACCAAAACTAAATCGGTTTGTTCTTATCATCAAACCAACTCACCTACCAAGTTTTTTTTTTTTTTTTTTTTTTTTTTTTTTTTTTTCATTTTCATTTTCATTATTTCATAACTTTTCATTACTTTTTGAGATATTGTGCTATATATCGTTTTCGACAATCACTTAAATAATTCTTGTCGCCGGATTCAGATCTTCACCAAAATCTAATCAATTTGTTGTCAAACACTCAACCTTTCCACGAAGTTTCATCTGAATCTACTCATAACCTTTTATTTTGAGATATCCAGCTCACAGACAGACAAACAGGGGTGAAAACATAACCTCAGACCACCTTCAGTGGTGGATGTAAAAAGAGACAAGGTGCAAAATAATTTGAATAGGCTATAGCCATATATATCTATATCTATCTATCAATCTATCTTTCTATCTATCTTTCTCATGGTGATTCCCCCCTGAAGGCCGCTTCAGTGCTGCCAAAGCAGCCTCAGGGCAAGGATTACACTGGGTGAATTGCCGTTGCATTCCCAGTGGTAGTCAAAGAAGGAATTTGGAATTTGGCCAAGGTCCCTGCGATAGCCCCTCTTTGCAAAGGACACCACGGGATCTTTAAATACACCAACTCATTCTGGCAGAGGGGACACCAAGTTTAATGTCTATCCAAGGGAGAGGACAGACATTGTTGATAAATTGCCTTGCCTGTGAAACGCCAAGATGACAGTTTACAGCTGGGTCGAGACTTAAAACCAAGCTAAAGAGCTCAAAATTGAGTATGCACATCTCCAAGCTATACTGTGAGAATGTATGTATACAGTGTCAAAAAAAAAAAATATATATATATATATATATATATATATATATATATATATATGTATATTGTATATGCATTCTTTATCGTTTCAGATGTCTCAATTCTCATAATGGGTTAAATTCCCATTTTCCTCAGTTCCGTCACAGGGCACACAAGCAAAGCACATGTCTGTCTTAGAGCACATGTCAAATTTTGGGCAATTTTTAAACTCGAGCAAAATCTTCTGGGACTTTGGGTCGAGAGCTCTGAGTTCCACAGCCAAGGCAAACATGCCGCCCTCGTGTTGCCTTCCTTATAAGCCAGGGTTTTCACGAAGATCTGTGTTGGATGAGATGGCTTCTCTCACAGAGACCTATTTAAAGAGAACACACCTTTCGGGGGCAACTGCAAGTAAGAACTTTAGAGAGGATGTGTTTGTTTTTCTGACATTTTTTTGCATCCGATTTTCCCATTGCTGACGTGAGTGCGCTTACAATGTGCACATTCGATGGTGAGGCTTAGCGCGGAAGGATAAATGTAAAGCAGATTTTAGGGTGTTGCCGTTGAAAGTCTGTCCGTGGAATAAATGTGCAGCAAAAGCTCAGCTTGCACAAATGCCACTTGTCTTGACTGTCATGACCCTTCGCTACCATCTTTCTCTGAGTAGCAGCTCTGTTGGTGCTAAAAGCAAGGGCTTTCATTCCGAAAAGTTTCCCCACCGTGGTTTTTTTTTCCTCCTCTCTGGATGTTTCCATTGTATTTTGACAAGGCTAAGTGCCTGTGAAAGCCAGGGCAAGGTGGCTGTATTGATCTGTAAAATATGGTTCAGTCCAAGAGTGAAAGTGTTTCTTTCTTTCTTCCTTCCTTCCTTTCTTTGATTCATTTTAATATTTGCTTTGAAGTTCAAATGAGAGAAGTGGACACCGTTCATGTTTATGAAGCAGTGCAAGTGTATTA
>NC_140963.1:21218870-21238870 GCF_056783735.1 Eptatretus burgeri
ATCTGTTGTGAGAAAATTACTGTTTAAAACCCCAATTTAGGTGCACCTTGGTAAACAATGTGATCTTATAAAGTTTTGTGGCAATTAATCTGAGGATCTCAGAGGAGAAGGGAAACAAACAAATATACAAACAAACAAACACTTCGTGTGCGTGTATATTTATATATATATATATATATATATATATATATATATATATATATATATATATATATATATATATATATATATATATATATATACACAGGATTAGATTAGAGCAGCTCCAAGCCAACAGGATTAGAGAAGCTCCGAGCAACGCTGGGTACCCCTACTAGTGAGTAATATATAAGATAATATTTTCCACTGTTGTACTTATGGGGTTGCCCAAACTCAGATGATTATTCTTCATCATCAGAGGTGAGAAAATGAATATATATTTGTATGGATATATATATATATATATATATATATATATATATATATATATATATATATATATATATTTGTATGGAAAAAAAATTAATATTAATTTTGAAAAAAATGTTGCATTTTAAAAATTCATATATACTGCCTAAGCCTTTGTGGTTATGTGAAAGGTCATATTAAATGATCCCCAACTGCATTCCTTAGTGGGTATGGGGAAGTTTTTAGGCCCCCATAAAAAATGGGGAAAAAAACCAATTTCATTACTTAAAAATGCCAACAGGATTCGAGCATCTCCGAGCAACGCTGGGTACCCCTACTAGTGAGTAATGTATGATTAATATTTTATTTTCCACTTGTATTTATGGGGTTGCCCAAACTCAGCTTATTCCTCATCAGAGGTGAGAAAATGAATAACAAAAAGATGGGGAAATCTGTCACTGGATTTCGACAATCGAAATGAGAAACACGGATGTAGTCCTTGGAAGCCTTGACAATTATGCATTTGCGAAATAGGCAAACAGCTTTTGCAAACAGACCCTTTATTGTTTGGACAGTATATATTACAATCCATTTCTTGAAAGTGAAAGGACGCGATTTTTTTGGTTTGCCCACAAAGTGCATGGCTTGCTCACCAACCTGACAATGAGGTTACTGTCCTCAACAGTTAATCACTCAGCACAATTGTTTATTTTGATTTTGACAATAGGATTTACGAATCATTATCTCTTCTTTTTCATTTTAATACGAGTACTTTCTCCAAAATGTTGTTCAAAGTTTTCAAATACACTACTTACTGACTGTTGATGACTCAAGAAAGACTCAGCTGACTCACCATATTTAAACTCAGCTGAGTCACCACAGTCAAGCGAGAAGGTTCACAAGTCCTGAATCATGTAGAGTTTCCAGGTATTGTGACTCAGGTCAAAATATGAGTTATATAAAATGTGACTCAGAGTAAGGTGGGGGGAAGACCCACCCCCACCCCCTCTATATATATACCCCTCTGTGCTGGTTATATGGTCAGTATGCTGAACTTCTCCATCAGAGGGCTTGCTGGTTGACAATATATCGGGCAATTTCAAATACATCGGTCAATCTTCCTTTTTGTCGATGACTCCATGTTGTGTCGTACAGTTACCCCATCCTTTTGCTGGGCAGACAGCAGATGTGTCTCTCTTTTCTAATGCATAAATTATAAGACTCTGTTCTGATGAATGGTACATGTCCTTCAATCCTGGAAAATCTCAGTTTCACCCTATTTCCCTGGAATGATCATCAAACGAACCCAGGCATGCACTGTAAAAGGTTCAGTTCCTTGAACTTCTAGGCCTCACAATCAGCCATTACGTGTCCTTAGCCAAAATGGTAGCAAAGCTGGCCTACAAAGCCAGCCACCGACTGGGCATCTTCTGTCAATCTAAGTCTTTCCTTGAAAAATCAGAGATACAGTCCACAAACACTTTGTCCATAGCTTATTGGAGTACCGCTGTCTACTATGGGCTGGCACATCCATCTTTCCAGGATTCTGTGGAATCCAAATCTCTCAAAATTATTGGAATTCCCTGTGATGTGGCCGAAGCACAGGGTCTGTTGCACTCGCATCGCAGGCAGTTCGGCGGTCTCCCTATTCTCTGCCGTCTATTCTCCAACATTGTTCCCTCTGCTCTCCCAGTCCTCCAACCCTTCCCAGCAACTCCTGGATGCACGCATTCCTCCAGTAACCCCTCCTGGTTCAACTTTCAAAATCCAGGCTGACTGTACATGCACACGTCAACCCTTATTGCTCGCTTCTCCCATCTGGGGAACCACCTTCCACGGGCTGTTCTGTCTCGCTCTTCCCTTCAGGGCTTCAAACCTCCAGTGCACTGCCATCTGTTGATTATCCACAATTCTGACCCATGATCTTTATTACTCCCATTAACCTTTCCTAACCCAACCATTTTCCTTGCTAGTTTCAGTGTTTCTTGCCATCCTCCCTCTCCTCTTTTCCTGTTCGTTCATTCCTTTGATGTTTGTGTACCCCCTGCCAGTTCTACCTTGCTCTTCTAGGAGCTGTTCATAATACTCAACAAAAGAACTGAAGATGTACATACAAGGATCCTGCTCCTTCCTTCTCTACCATAGCCCTGCTCACGTGATTTAGGCAGCACTGACTTTAGATATATTCATATTTACCATATTTTAATGCCCATTACAATTTGTCATTAAAATCGACCACAAAGTGTGGAGTATCGGCATCATGTGGAGACCAAAAAACAGGTGCGGCAAGCAGACTAGCATCTCCACAAAGGTCATTACTGAACGAGCGCGGTTTTATCAATCAACATTCTGATCCATCCATCCATTAGGACCATACTCTGTGCAGAGCATTGGTGCCGCCGAAGCAGTCTCCTTGGCTATTGGGAACAATCCTGGACGGGTCGCGACTCCGACACAGTATACCAGCATGCTGGCACTCATTTTGCCGACCTCGGAAGGATGACAGGCAGAGTCAACCCCACCTGGTGTTAATTCAACAGCTGAGCGGGATTTGAACTCAGGACCCTAGGATCCCAAGCCCACTACCCTAACCATTAAGCCAACACCAGGCATACATTCTGATATGTGCATGGTAATAGCCATTGAACGTTCTCATAGGTCTTGTTTGCAGCAGTTTAGAATCCCCAAATCTCGGACACAAGTCTGTTGTTCGTAGCATTCTCAGAAGGGTCCGAGTTCATTTAACAACTTTGAATATGTGGTGTTGTATAAGCCACACATTCTAAAAACCAAACTGAGCTTTTTCTTTCACCGTTACCTTTTGCCTGAGGTGGAATCTTGTAGAAAATCTATCTCTCTTTGTTTCCCTCCCTCATGTCAGAAAAATGTTGTAAAGCACCACAAAGGCTGTGCTGTTCTGTGTAAGATTTTGAGTTGGAGATCAGCACAATGACAAAGTTGCATTCCACAATAGATTGAACGGACTACACATTCCAGTTTGAGCTTGACTTTGGAATGCCAGGTCTTGGGGAAGAGTACACTGCACCATTTTCAACAGTGCATTTATATAGCCTCCTGAACCTCACCGCAGACAGCTTCAGCTATTGGCTATAGTCCAGAGACCACAGAGCACGACTTGATTGGATTAAAGGTGAGCTAGTGGGCCTCACAGGAAGGACATGAAGAAGTAAGGCGAATTGGCCTTGCCAGGCACAGCCTGGCACCTGGCCAAGAGGCACCAGAATGGGCACGGTGATCACACGGCACGCCTCATTTGGGACAGCCTGGCGATGGTTCCACGGCATTGCTTTTAGCCTTGCAACAAAGCGAGCTTGCTCTATTCTAAGAGCACCCAAATGGGCAATGATTTCTCTGAAACTTTCTCTTTGTAAGAGCACAGCACTGAGTTGGAGAAATACCATTGAATAATACGATGTGAAAGTGTAGGATCCTGATTTGGTTTTGCAAGTGTCGCAAGGCATTGTGCAAAGTTTGTTTGTACAAAGATCTTGAAAGCTACTCTTGCAGAGAGGCCCCGTGTATATAGTCGAACAGTCCTGGCTGCTTGAGTATTGGCTCAGCCACTTTCGCTGTGTGCCAGATCCACTCGATGAAACATTCACCATCACCGTTTATCCATCAAATGTGCCAGATTCTCAGTACAGCAGAACCTGAGCTCATTTATTCACAATAGTTGCAAAAATATCAAGCAAAACCTGTATGGAAGTAAGGAAGCTTCAAAATAAGATGTTTTGCCAAAAATTAAAAAATAGACTCGACATTCAAGCAATTTCATTAGTTACAATTATTAATCCTTTTGCTTGCTCGTGGACCGAACGGAGCATTTACATCATGAGGTATGGCATTCCTCTTGGCCCTCCTAACTTTCTGGCCAGATTCTCACGGTGGAAACTCTCCTATAATTGGCATGCAGTGATACTTTCAATTTCACATTGAAAATTGTCCTCCATTTAAAGTTTCCTTGGAAAGAGTGTTTGGTTTACATCTGCACAGTGGTGGGTGCAAAGGTTGGTTCATGTACACCATTTGGTTATTACACTAAACTCATGTCATATTCAATTCAATGACTCAGGCATATGGTATGATTTCACAAAACACACTACTTCACAAAGTTTATTCTGTTTCTTTGTGACCTCAAGTGACCTTGTTAACTGAGATTGTTTTATGAACCACTGTGGGGGTCATTGGAAGTTCAACACATTGCCCACCTATGCAATGAATAATGGCACAGGTGAGCTGAGCCTTCAATGCGGAGTAACTCGCGGTTTCAAAAAGGATGGCTTGCAGATATCGAAGAAAACTATCAATCACTTTTGTTTTCTTCAAGGTCAAAGATTGTTTTCCTTTGTAAAGTTACATTTTATGACATTACTGTCTCGTGTGAAAAGGTTCCATTCCATCAGTTTCACTCCCGACTGAAGCAAGGCGGAATTTTTTGATAAGCAAACATGAAAGCTTTCCAAATACGGTAGATCTTCAGAAAGCAGCCGGCATATACGAGGCGAGCAGGAATTTCTTGAGGCTAATTTGTAGTGGGACTCTTGGCCATATTATGAGGATGTTTTGTTTGGATGAGGCTACGTTTATGGCAGGAGAGAAAGAAAAATGTCACGATAGAGTAGCAACAAAAAATGGAATTATTTTTGGACATGAAAAAGTTGCATTTCAAAAGCATATCGTTTCTGCAATCATCATAATTCGCAATTGACAAATCGTCACTGTATAAAATGTGTCGATGAAAGACTGCGTCAGAATTATCCACCTTCTGTCAAGGGAACACAGCTCCAGGCCGTAGTGAGAATCCAAGTGAAGCTTCTGACTTCGTGGCTCACTTGGTGCCGTTGCCGAACTTTTAAACAAAGGAAGAGATTGTTTCGAAGAGACAGCTGCATGGTTGAACAGCATCGGGCCTTTGTCCCTTTGTTCATGATCACAGGAAGTTTTGTGGTGTGATTTACTTTTCCAAACTCTCCACATTTTGCTCTTGCGCTTTCAGCATGACTTTCTTGGTGCATTATATTTACGTTTCTTTTTGTAACTTCTCCTCCCTTTTTAAAATTAAAACCATTATGACTCAGTTGGAGGCTTCACAAGTTGGGATTCAATTGGGGAAGTGACAAATCTCTTGGACGTCTTTCATTTCAGGAGTTTCTCTGTTCTGTTCCCTTTTCTCGAACTGGAATTTCAACCTGCAAATGCACTGCTCAAAAATAAGGGCAGTATTGGCAAGTCATGAGGGACATTTCAGTATAACTCTTATTGGGTCTTGATTAACAAAAAAACCTCCATGTAGATGGTGATGCATTCCATGAACCCATCAAGGGTAATTTTGTTAAGACTTGTTACCCTTTTTTGAGCAGTATACCTTCGTCGTTTCCTTGCATTTACCTGTTATCTCCCTTCAATTGCAGAGTGTAGTTCTGCGTTCAAATCGGCGTGGTTTTAGGGTCCAACCAATTGTTATTTTAATCAGGAGTCGGCAGGTTGTTGCATCCAAGCAGGCTGTGAATTTGGAACAAAGCCATTGTTTGGGCACACAGTGGTGCACCAAAAGGGCACTGAGAAAAGCAACAGGCAGGGTAATCTAAGGCATAACTACTAAGATGCCGAAATGAACGTTTTGTAGCCCACTGCGAGGCCGGATCTGGATCCGGACCTTAACCAAAATCTAATCGGCTTGCTCTTGTCACCTACCCAACTCATCCTCCTCGTTTTAAAATATTGTGCTATATATCGTTTCTGACCCCATCTCTCAATGGTGAAGAATCACTTTAAAAATTCTAGTATCTGGATCGGGATCTTCACCAAAATCAAATAAGTTTGTCATTGTCGCACACACAACCTAACCAGCAGGTTTCGTCCGAATCCGTGTATAACTTTTTGAGATATCCTGCTCACCAACAGATAGGCAAACAGGGGTGAACACATAACCTTCATCTGCCTCTGGTGACGGAGGTAATTAGTGCTATACTGCTCTTGCAATAATGATATGACAAATGGGCGATGGAGTGACAACAATAGCACAGTTTGGTGAACTCAATTGCAGAAACGAAAGTAAAAGATGCTGGGTGATTTTTTTTTTTTTTTTTTTTTTTTAATCCCCCGCCAACCAACGAAGTTTGCGGGGGATATAGAAATGGGTTCCGTCCATCCGTCCGTCCGTCACATTTAGTTTCCGGAGCTTAACTACAAATCCCCTCAAGAGATATTTACGAAATTTGGTATACATATCAAGCAAGTGGTGAACTGCTGCCTTTTGATATTTTCTAATTTATAGGTCACATGGTTTGTCAGCCATGTTGGATTCAAGAAAAATATTAAATAATGTTTTCTCTGGAATAACATAACCTAACGAAGCGAAAATTTGCAACTATCATCTTCCATCATGTCTGCATACATAGTAAAAATTATGATGTCACAAGTCACATGGTTTGGTGGCCATCTTGGATAGAAAAACACACCTCATCCGATTAACACGAAACTTCACACACGTATTCCACTGGAGGATTGGAGGCAGAATGTAAACTTATGATGTCATAGGTCACATGGTTTCTCGGCCATCTTGGATTGAAAATTAATAAATTTTAAAAATCTTCTTCTCCAGAACGGCTGGACAGATTGAGGCAAAATTTCACATTCACTTTCCCCAAGACTTCCTTTCAGAAGTTTGTTTATCTCTAATTGATAGGTCACATGGTTTGGCAGCCATATTGAATTTACCCTAAAACCTTCAAACATCCTCTCCAGAACGGCTGGTCAGATCAAGGGGAAACTTCACATACATATTGCACACGCTTCGGGAATATAAGTTTGTTAATCCTCATTTACTATGGCGGGGGATATCGAAGACTTTGTCTTCAACGGATGCTAGTTTCTTTTTATTCAAGAACCCTAAATAATTTCCATACATGAAAAACTATATCTGTTAGGAACCTAATATTTTGCGTAAATGTTACAGAAAGACATGACATGATCCTGAGTTGTCAGGTATCACGTGGCCCGGCAGTGACGTTTAACGGATTTTCACTCAGTCACGCCATGGCGCTCACTGTGGAAGAACGTGCGTTTCTCATCCAACATTACATCAGGAATGCACCCTTTAGGGAATGTCAAATTGCATTTGAACGTTGCTTGGGTAGTCGGAAAAACCTTCAAAATCAGTGATATGGAAACTGATGAAGTAGTTCAGAGAAACAGGCTGCGTGAAAGTTAAAAAGCACATACGCCAGCCAAGTGTTGTTACCCCAGAGAAAGTGGATGAAGTGTGGGAAAGAATGGAAGCGAGGCCGAAGAAATCTCAGACGTTCAGCACAACAAACTACATTTATTCGAAGTTTACATCGGGCTCCATTTACACAAAATATTAAGTTCCTAACTCAGTTTTTAGTGTATGGGAATTATTTAGGGTTCTCAAATAAAAAAATCACCCTGTGTCACATCATTTTTGACCCCTTTCATGCTATATCATCAAACTTCGAACTCAATAACTTTTTCAGATCTAATGAATGGAAGAATACGGAATATGAATGCCTCATAGCAAATGGCATTTGGGAACCCAAATGTCAATCCAAGTATAATGATATTTTCGAGCATTAAAACGGCAAATAAATTGAAGCATCAATAGCGCATAATGATGAACACAACCTACCAGTTATGAAGAAGAGACATCAGAGCTTATTGAAAAAGAAGTCTTGTGGCCTAATGAGTGGCCAAGTGGCCAAATAACCAGCTAAAATAGGTGTCTGTTGGAATAAGTAGAAAGTGGAAAGGAAAGAGGAAAGTTTAAACATGGTCAAATGTGTAGTTGGTAAGAGCATTATTCTTCTGCAGACAGCGGTGAATTTCATAAATGTGCACAGCTTAGTCTCAAAGCCAAGTCGATGTAAGATGGGATAAACTAAGCCACTGTGTGCAGATTGTGGGTGTAAAAGCACCGCTATTGGCTTTTTCATGCCTTTATGATGGGATCTGTGGTTTAGGCAAAAATGCCGATACGGGACCAGAGATGGAAGCTCGCCAGATGCCAAATCTGGCTCTTTTGCTTTCCTTTGCCCTGTTGTCCAATCATTTTCATTGCTTGCTAAAAATACATAAACGTCTGCTTCAAATTTGTCCCAAAAAGGCAGGTTGCTCTCCTTGACTGCTTCAATGTCCTGGCAAGAATTTGGAATGGCTACGTATGTGGCTGGGTGGCTGGGTGGCTGGTCAGTGAATTATGCTCAGCAATTATATCTTATTCTGTCTGAGAATACGATTGCCATCTAAATGCACTTTTCGCGCCAAGTAACTCGAATGGCACTCGGTAGAGCACATACTTCCGACAGGCTAAACAGTTTACGTTTTGTATCCCACTGATAGGCCAGATCTGCTGAACCATAATGTCATCGGCGTGTTCTCCTCATCTAATCAACTCGTCCACAAAGTTTTTTTTCAAAATCCATCCACAATGTTTTGAGATATCGTGCTGTATCTCTCAATTGTGAAGAATCACTTTAAAAATTCTTGTATCCGGATCCCAACCCAACCTGTGCACCAAATTTCATCCAAATCCGTCCATAGCTTTTTGAGATATCCTGCACACAAACAAACAAACAAACAGGGATGAAAACACTACCACCGTTCACCTTTGGTGGTGGAAGTAAAAATCTGAAATATTTATTCACTTTAATTCCTGGTTCTATTGCAAGATGTTACTGTACATGGAAAAACGATAATCATTTAGCTTTTATTGTAAACATTTTTAGTAGCTGTATCAAATATTTTAGCTTTGTCATGAAACAAAGGATTTTTTTTTTTTTTAAAGAACAAAACTTTATGATTATGTCCATTCATGGAAGAGTAAGGTGAGGAAAAATGTCTCTGTTGAGAAAGGTGGGGACAACAAACACCCCACAGGGACTTTACATCTAACCTCAGTGCTGGTTTTATGTTCAGTATCCTGAATGTCTTCATCAGAGGGCTCGGTGCTGATGGTATAGCAGGGAAATTGAAACAAAATCTATTCGGTGCAGTGAACAAAATAACAAAGGATGTACAGATAGGGAACAAAAAAAAATGCAAACCTGGGTAAATGAGGGACACCAAGCAACGTATTCCACACCGGTGTTGCCCATGTGTTAATTAAGCAAATACCATCCCAGCATGCTTAGGGTCATGTGTAAAAATGCTGCCTGTTTGACTGTAATTATGGCTAGCATGGCTGCAAGAGGAGACCCCCCAATGCCCCCCCCCCATCCACATAGCACGTGGGGTCGCCAAATGGTTTAATGAGCATGACACTGGTGGTATTCTCAGTCGCCAGATATATGAACCCAATTGAGCATTTATGTGATTTTTCTGGAACGACGCCCGATACCGCGTTTTTCACCTCCATGAAACAGGTGTGAGTTTATTGATTTTCTTGTGGAAGGATGGTGCCGTATCCCTCCTGCATCATTCCAGACGCTGGTGAACTCTGGGCCATGGCACATACAGGCCGTATTGGCCGCGCGTGGTGGCCAAATGCCATATCAAGTGGCTTTGCGTCGGTGTGTGTATATATATATATATATATATATATATATATATATATATATATATATATATATATATATATATATATATATATATATATATATATATATATATATATATCTTCTTCTTTCGGCTGCTCCCGTTAGGGGTCGCCACAGCGGATCATCCGTATGATCCGCATAGTGATTTTGGCACATGTTTTACGCCGGATGCCCTTCCTGACGCAACCCTCGTCGCCTCTTACGACACAGGGAGATGGTACACCTATTTTAACCGGGGTATACACCGGCCCAGTATACTGGTACTCATTTCGCCGACTTCGGTAGGATGACAGGCTGAGTCAGCCCCCTGGTGTATTAATTCAGTGGCCCAACGGGGCTTGAACTCAGGACCTTTTGGATCCCAAGCCGCTGCTCTAACTACTGCGCCAACACCAGGCTCCTGTACGTGTATATGTATATATATATATATATATATATATATATATATATATATATATATATATATATATATATATATATATATATATATATATATATATATATATATATATATATATATATATATATATATATATATATATATATATATATATATATATATATGAAAAGCCAATATTCCATATGATGGTTGTATTTAAAACTGTGGCAGCTGTGGGTCACAAAAAAAATCTCCATACAAAATGACAGAGCTGAAAGCTAGGTCAAGGGATAAAGACTTTTGGGGACTTGTAAACCGAGAGAAGTATCCTCTTCTGACATCCCATGTACTCAAGGTGAAGGCCTACTTTGGGTCTACATTCCTTTGTGATATGGCTTTTCTTCCACATGAGAATCAAGTCCAAGTATCGCACTCATCTCACAGATTCCCATTTGATGGACTGTATGCCACTGGCCATCTAAAAACTATGGCCCAGACTTCAAAGCACTCACAGATAGTGTGCAAGCACAGGCGTCACACCAAGAATGGGTGATTGTTATGCTTAGCGTACATTTTTTGTGCTAAAGTAGAATTTTTAAGGGTAGATGTTGTGTTGTATTTCGATTCTAAAAGTGATCTTGTGTTTAATGAGGTTGCAGACCAGTTGGTAATTGAATCACTAATCATCCCTTTTTTTTTGTACACGTAGTCAAGACTAGTGGAAGAGCGAGTATCAGTACACTGAACAGGTCAGGCCGAAATAGGACAAGAGGAACAGCAGAGAGAGAGGGGGAAAATACCAAGACAGAGGGCGGTGGAGGGAAGCGAACAAACAATGGGTGTGCAGAGGAATGGGGGACGGGGATTATGCATGGGATGGACAAGATGGATACCGTAGGGAACTCTCAGGAGGAAAAACTGGAAATTTGGAAGGAGGAGGAATTGGGGTGGGAGGTGGAGGGTGTTAACGATGGTAGAGAATGTTATGGTTTTGGATTGGGGATGATTTGAGATGGTGATGAACAGCTGACTTGACCTGTACAGGTGAATGAGATTGAAGAGGATATGGAAGTTGGTTCAATAGGCAAACAAATAGAGCAACAAATGAGTGGAGGTGAGCAGTGATCCTGGATTTAGGGAATTTCGCCAGAAAGTAGTTGATGGTGAAATGTGTGAGCTCTGCAGAAACCTGGATGGGGGGGGGAGGGGGAATCCTGAAACCTGTGAGCTCTGCAGAAACCTTTAAAGCAACCAAGAATGCTAATCCAAGGTGAGCCTCTTGTCAAACTTGACCTGAGTTCTTCCACAGCTGCACATGCATGAGAACCCCAATGCCACACCCTCCCCCCCACCCAATCAGCTACGGACCGGTTTCAATGCCTATAGGCGGGTTGTCACGGTAAATAGAAACCACTTTATGATGTTCAATGCCTACATCAACACCCCAGCTGCGACTAGGAATTAACTATTGAATCATCACTCGGCCCTTCTAGTCAGAGAAAGTTGTATAAAGTGACCAAGAAAGCTAACACAAGGTAAGCTCCTTGTTATTTCAAACTCAAAGAAGGCTGCATAAAATATCTGAATCAGGGTTGCATTTGATGTAAATATATGAGTCACAGTTCTTTGGCTGGAAGACCATGGAGGTTAAAAAATACAATATATGTATACACTGTGTATGTATGTATGTATATATGTATATATATATATATATATATATATATATATATATATATATATATATATATATATATATATATATATATATATATATATATATATATATATATATATATATATAATCTCTCAATCTCTCAATCTCTCTCTCTCTCTCTCTCTCTCAATCTCTCTCTCAATCTCTCTCTGTCTCTGTCTCTGTCTCTGTCTCTGTCTCTGTCTCTGTCTCTGTCTCTGTCTCTCTCTCTCTCTCTCTCTCTCTCTCTCTCTCTCTCTCTCTCTCTCTCTCTCTCTCTCTCTGTCTCTGTCTCTGTCTCTGTCTCTGTCTCTGTCTCTGTCTCTGTCTCTGTCTCTGTCTCTGTCTCTGTCTCTGTCTCTGTCTCTGTCTCTGTCTCTGTCTCTGTCTCTGTCTCTGTCTCTCGCACATAACACCATTCTGCTATGGTTTCCTTTGTTTAAGACAACAGGACATTTTGTGCAAGTGTGGGAATCTTGTAGTTCCACAGAGTGTTTAATCTGGTTTCCATTTGCACTTAATTAGTATGAATAATATTCCTGGGCGGTATAATTACCTCCACCACCGAAGGTGAAGGAGGTTATGTTTTCACAACTTTCTGTTTGTTTGTTTGTGTACAGGATATCTCAAAAAGTTGTGGACGGATCCGGATGAAATTTTGTGGACAGGTTGGGTGTGTGACGAGGACAAACTGATTAGATTTTGGTGAAGATCCGGATCCGGATCCGACAACTCCAATTTTTAAAGTGATTCTTCACCATTGAGAGATGGGGCCAAAAAGGAAATGCAGCACGATATGTCGAAAAAATGTGGACTGATTAAGACCAAACTTGGTGGACAGGTTCGGTGTGTCAAGAGGACAAAATGATTCGATTTTGGTGAAGATCCGAATCCGGATCTGGATACGAGAATTATATAATTTTTTTTTAGTGATTCTTCACCATTGATTGATCGGTCCAAAAACCATACAGTACTGTATAGCATGATATTTCAAAAATGTGTTGGGCCCGATATGTTCTCATGGATCAGGCATTACGTGGTGGAGGTATGCGCTCTACTGAGTGCCCTTCCAGTTTATGTCTTGGAATGCTGCGTCCTGTTTCCATCTATCAAGCTTCAAAAGTAACATTTGAAAAAAGGCTTCATTCACAAGGTGCTGAAAATGCTCTGATTATATAGCTGTCCTGATACAGTGGAGCTGGGGTCCTGTCCATGAGGGTTTGAAAGAGTGTGACAAGAATTAAGGCCTCAAACTGGGGGGCTTATACTTGCTCTCCATGCATTCCTACAGGCAGAGTTAATGGGTCTCAGAAGAAGTAATCGATGGCTGATGATTCTCAAAGTGTGGCTTTCTGTTGACGTTTGGCAATTTAATGTTTTACCGATGCCAGAACAGAAATTGGAAGAGGGAGAGATGCAATAATATACCAGGGCTAACCCCATATGATGCCTGATGACTATGTGACTGGGAATGAGAGCATCATTGCCTTTTTTAAAATTTCAATCATCTTCCATTTTGCAAGTTTTGTTTTCTCATCGGTAGCATTTACTTGTTGCAGGGGGAATAGAGGAGTATGTGAAGTAGGTGAAGGGATAGAAAAGGTAGTGAGAGAATGGATATAATAAGTAGGACTGGCTGAAGGGATTAAGGGAAATGAGTGATTGGGTTGGGTTGAAGTTTGTGAAGGTGAAAAGAAGGCAGTGGGAAAATGTGAATATGTTGGGAGTGGACGTCAGCTTTGAGGGAAACGTGCAAAGGGGTCGAGGGAAATGGGAGAAGGGTTGCTGAGGAAATAGATCAAATGGGATAGGTTTGTTGCTGTGTGTGTGTGTGTGTGTGTGTGTGTCTGTGTCTGTGTCTGTGTCTGTGTCTGTGTCTGTGTCTGTGTCTGTGTGTGTGTTTTTTAAAATAAACGAATCAGTTACTGTGTGGGGCTAGTGTGGAAAAAAAATTCTGATTCAACCCCAAGAACCTCATCACTTCTGCAGCAATAGCCCACTGGGCTATTTGAGTCTTCAGGCTATCATAAATTTCTCACACTAACACTACAAGCTTACACAACACTGATATATATATACATATATCTTTTAATGAATTCTCACATACACACATAAACACATACACACATATACACACACACACATATCAGTGTTGTATAAGATTTCATTAAGAGGGTTTTGCCATTGGTTTTTGGCACCGATTTGTGTCGTTATCAGATCTCGCACAAAAATCCTCAATGATAAAAAACATTCAACATCTCCCCTTAGAAAGTAAACTATTGGCTTTGAAAACTAATGGATACTTTATGTCGCATTCTTTCACCTTGTAGTACGGTACAAAGTGATTTAGCTAAAGGTTTGAGGTCGGTTTGTCTGGCCCCAAAAGGTGACCTTGTTTACCTTTTGAGGGAATTTAGATTTCATTGCTGGTGGGCTTAAGGAAAAGATAGACAAAGGCATGAAGAAAATGCTCCCACAGGTTTTGTGACCATTGGATGGGGCTTATCTCCACGGACCATCTTTAAACACGCCAGTTACCGGCCAGGTGTGTTTTAGCCTATCATGAGTGTGGCCGGGGGCGATAGTTCTGGGAGATTGTCTCAGGCTGTGAGACAAAGGTTCCTTAAACCTAATCGATGGAACATCTGCGTGCCATGGATGTTGGAATTTGGTTTGGAGGGTTTAGAATGAATGTCCCTCTCTGTTGTTTGTGATGGACCTGATTTGTTTGGTTCGTTCTTTTCTTTCAAAAAAGAAAAAGAAATACACATTTTAAGCACTTGTTTGCACAAACACAAGGGTCTACCACAAGCTTTGTTTTACTTTTCACTCGATGCGAGGACATTGAAGATTCATTACGCAGGATGTTGAGGTTATACCACTGAAGTTGATGCTGAATATTTCAACAATTGGAATAAGTATTCTGGATAGAGTAAAAGTAACTGTAAATAACATTGAATACCACAAGAAAGAAATTGTTGTTCGTGCTGTTAGGCCTAAGTGATGACCACATGGGGACCACAAATTTGATGGCACCTCTTTCTCTTCAGTCTGCCACGTAACACTGATCTGATTGGACGGCCGATGGACTCGAACCCACAGATGTCCTGCTGCTGGACCCGATCACCAATGTTCCGTAGACTTGTAGCTCATCTTGAATGACACAAGCATCAACATTGAAGTGTTGCTTCTGCTTCTCGTTTTGTGACATATTTATCTGTGCCATCATGAGTCGGTTAACTTAACTTCTTGATTTGCAAATTGAACAAAACAGAAACCCAGCTCACTGGTTCCGCTCTTTTTACTCAGCGTGACTGATTATTCTCGCTAAGTTACCGGCGCTGATTGGATAACTCGGAGATTGTGCAAATGCCTTTGCGCTGTGTGGTTTGGGTTCAATTGCTGATGTCGTAAGTGGATGTTAAGATTCCATGGTGTGTTTTGAAAAGAATAGGCCATGGTGCGCTGGTACCCTGAACAAGTTCAGATTTTATGAAGTCATTTACAGGGCACTGGTACAACCAGAAGACTATATTTACGTCCGTTACCGAAGGTGGATGGAGGTTACCTTTTCACCCCCCTGTTTGTCTGTCTGTCTTTGTGTGCAGGATATCTCAAAAAGTTATGGACGGATTCGGACGAAACTTGGTGGACATGTTGGGTGTGTGACAAGGACAGTTTTTTTTCGATTTTGGTGAAGATCTGCACCTGGCCTATCAGTTGTATACAAAACGTAAACTGTTCAGCCTGGCGGAGGTTTGTGCTCTACCGAGGGCCATTCTGACCGATATTCATTTGCTCGACTGACGGTCACTTAGCTCATGTATTTTCCACAAAACCGTTACCTTGATATGCCAGTGATGGTAAAATGGATGTTTGTATCTCCAGCGAGTGCATTGACAATATCAAAGTCACTTTAACACAAGTGAGACTCTTGTTTTTTTAGTTGGCGTCCATGGAATGCAGTGCATTGAGCAAGTGTAATGTGGGAATCGGTTTAGTATGGGATTTCCCAGTGACCGCGTCTGTTTTTCATCAGTCCCGCTGGCTTACGTGGTGCACAGCTCTTTCAGAGGTCATGCTCCTCGGCTTAACCTAGCCGAAAAAGACTGGGCACATTGCAGGTGGTCTGCTGGGTTTGTAAGGGTTGAGATGTGGAACAATTGACTGCAGGTATGGGATATTGGTGCGGGGAATAGTTATTTCACTCAGCTGTTTGAGTGTATCATTAATGGCAGCAGCGATTCACATCATCATAAAGTTTCACTTACCGCACCATTCGGACGTCAGGTGTCTGTCTGTCTGTCTTTTTGTTTTGTTTTGTTCTATTCAATTAGAGAGATTTATAGAACCACTGCCTTTTCATCGGTAGTGGTTTAGTGACCATCTCAAATTGCCCTGAGGGCATTAAGAGTGAACCACAGCGTGTGGACCTGACCTGGAGGCTCCCCTCCTTGAAGGTCATTAATGAGCCAGCTGGGTATTATCTGCAACTTCATATTGACATGGGAAGTTTACACGAGATTAGGTCAGTTTCCAGAAGCTTAAGATCCTCTTAAGATGCACAATGCCACCTCAAATTGATTCCTCTTTATTTGAAGCCACACTGTCTATTTGATTTGCTTTTCCTTCAGATGGATTTGAACCTGACCAGTGACCACTGAGAATGAAAGTGACATCTTCATAACTGGACCACCACCATATGCATTCGGCCTTGATGGCGATCCATATCACGGTCAGGTCATACAGCAGTCAGGAATCGAGACTTAAACTTCTTTGGAAACACAATGTGGCAAACAATTGTAAGTTCTCAATTTGTTTTTATGGCTTCAGTTTTCATTAAGCTATCGATTCTGCGCATATTTACAAGGACACACAAGGATATGGAAGTAATTGTGGCACAGGAGGCCATTCGGACAATCATGCCTATGCTGCACCAACACCAGACACCATCACCCGTCCACATACCAGCTACCGACAAGTCATGCTAAGATGTACCGCTCTATCTCCAATTTAAATCAAAGCTTATTCATTCCACACCTTTGGCAAATGGCTCGCGACTCAGAATTGAATTGGCCTGCTTGTTGACACACAAGGATGGGTTTTCATCTTGGCTAGTTTTGACCACACATATGAAACCAAAGCCTCGGGTGTTGAAACGCTAAGATGCATTGACCATGGGAGGTGGTGCAAGCCTTTTTGGCACTCGTAGAGTTGCTGACAGCATGAACAAAACCCCCAGTATTTATGTCGTGTGCTCCTGGAAAGTTCATCTGTTTGACGCGTATGGAAATATTGACGTGCCAATTCAACCGTGTGTTTCCAATCAGATGTGAAACGGTTATCAATAGTCTATAATCGACGATACAAGGATGGCCGAGAGGTATTCACACTCGACTCTAAGCTGTCTAGCCTGGGTTTGAATCCCGACCCAGGTATAAACTGTCATCCTGGTGTTTCACAGGCAGGGCGATTCATCAATGTGTGTCGTCCCTCAGATGGACGTTTAGCCGGGTGTCCCGTCTGCCGGCATTAATTGGTGGACGCTAAAGATCCGACGGTGTCCTTCCTGAAGAGTAGGGGAGTTATCACCGACACCTTGGAATAAACTGCAAATCCCTGCCCTGACCTACAGAGGGCACAGCCTCACTCCCAGCCAATGATGCTATCTTTGGCCACGTATGGTCTTTGGAATCTGAGTATGGAGGCAAGCACAAGCCTCCTTCGATGAATTGGACGACATCTGGTGATGACCTACCATGTTGGAGTATTCTTGAGAGGATATATTAGATTGAGAGGTAAGGTTGATATTTGAGGCAATGGCTGGAATCCTATCCTTCGACCGGCCTCATCCACCGATGCTCCCTCAGGGAGTGTGGCTATCGACGGGCTTGGCAGGTGTTTGATGCTATTTGTGACCAAGTCATGCAATGTATGTGGTACACAAGCGTGAGTGATCATCCAAGGCTTTTGCAAGATGGAGGTAACCCTCCCCCAACCCCTTCCTCCCCTGGGCCGCATCCAATTGGTTGCTTCGTTCTATACAGCTGTCTTGCCGTCACGTCAGCCTCAAATCCTTGGGGGCGCCAAAAAGGTGTTGGCGGTGACGTTTCCTCAACACCTGTACGGAAAAACGTTGCTTCCGGCCTGGAAAGAATGGAGTAAAGGAGTTTTTTGGTGTTGTTGTTTGCTTTTCCCTTTTACAACGGCAAACTGAAAGATTCATTATTTTTGATAATTTCACTGTGCTTCCAAAATGTTGGATTTATATATCATCAATCGTTCCATCCACCCAGTCGTGTGACACTGGAGGCCGTGCAAGCACTTCTAATCATGTCTCAAAAACAAACAAAAAACCACGCGATGTATCACGTGGCAAATAATTTTGTGAACCATGTATCAGTTGTGCAGGTAAACGCAAACTCCGAACAACGGCCCCTCCAGTTGACCATAATGAACTCGATGGCCACTCTCGTTCTACCGGTGCCAGAAACAGTCCCGTGGCTTGAATGCAATTCCGACCCTGTGACAAGACATTCCACCGCCTAAATCCAGTCGGCCCGTTAACAGCTTCAGTTTCCATTGTGAATCCGCACGAACCCTGAAATATCTCACCACTAATTATTGCAACACAATTTCTGATGGACCTCGTTGTTTTTCCAAATACATAATTGTCAGTTCAGCTCGGTATGCATTTGTTAGTGTCAGTGTTCTGGTTTTTAGACTGCACCAGATAAAGACCACATTGTTGCCCCGATCGAATGCTTCTTGCCTACAATTTGTCGTGCCATTACGGGCATGACATGAGGTTAGATCAAAAACGGTCCACGCACAAGAGAGAGCTGCTGGTCGAGAAGAGTCGAGAACAGCACGTAAAGGGAAAAGAGGGGGTGCAGGCAGGAAGGTGCTGGGGATTGGGGAATCGTATAGCAGGGCGAATGAGTCGACACAAATAGGTTGGGTGGAATACGGCCTGGGAAATCCGAAGGTAGATAATGCTACGTGCCAGGCCTCCATGCAGTCTCACCGTCACCGGGTGGCAAAATAGTGTGTGTGTGTGTGTGTGTGTGTGTGTGTGTGTGTGTGTGTGTGTGTGTGTGTGTGTGTGTGTGTGTGTGTGTGTGTGTGTGTGTGTGAGACGGAGATAAAGAGAATACACAACATAATCTCAGTATAAATCTCAACAAGTAGCACGACTGGCATTTCAGCAAATTCCACATGAGTTTCTCCGGAGGTTCACTGGATTTTCCTTTCCCAGAGGAACGCACAGACCCAAATATACAGGGCGGCCACGCTGGTGGGTTCAATTATGGCAATATTCATATTTGTCTTGTGCACGTCGTGATCTGTTTTGGCTAAAAATGGATTCCGTCGGAGATCGGTCTTCATCACTTTTTACACGGTGCTCCTGGGTGTCTGTAGTTCAGACGAAAGCTTACGTGGACTTTCGACTTCCTCGGAGATGGGGAAAACTCACGACTTCCTCGGAGATGGGGAAAACTCACTCCTCGACGGTTCGAGGCACGTCTTCGGTGGTGGACACAATGCAGGTGTCTTGAGAACCCCTTTTCTTGCTTCGAACACATTCTTCCTCCATTGCCACAAAATCTGTGGGCTGGCAGTGTCTTCGCAAAACGTACTTCAAACGTACATCTTACGTCCCAGAATTTGTGATCATTCCTCCTTCCCTCGTGCTTACACACGGACGCGTACAATCTCTCCCCTCTGTGTTTTTTTTTTTCTGGATTGTGAATTGCAAAATGTGGCAAGTGCTTGAAATTCCCATTTGAAAACAAAATGTGGCAAATATTTGACACTTTTTTTGTATACAAGGTCAAGGCTCCTGGAAGATCGAGAACAGTGACCGGATTCGGACGCAACGGAACAAAAGGAGCAGGAGAAAGAGGGTGGGGGTGGGGGGGCGCAACTGCGGGGCTGAGGGACAAAAATAGAGGGAGACTTGGAC
>NC_140963.1:21243870-21276370 GCF_056783735.1 Eptatretus burgeri
GTTACTAATTCCCTTCTGGCAGGCATTGTCTTAATTTCTGCTGCTCATGAACAATGTGCAGAAAACTCTTGTTGTTCTGCAAACCACTGCCGGAAGCTGCCCTGTCGGTCTGAACACTTATAATGCTTATAATGGCACACCCTGCTGTCTTTCCTTTCCACAACAGCACAATGTTCCTCGCCGCTGATGACCCCACTGAGAGTATATAACTATGTGCACAACTTCAGGACGCTTATTCATCTCTGCCAAAAGGTCAACACTTGAAGGAGAACCGTTCAAATTGGTCCTATGAACGGGATACTGTAGTCACAACAGTTGAACATGTGCCAACATTATTATTATTCCACTGGTCAGAATAAATAATTAATCATAAAATGTGTAAATCTTTTTTACTTCCCGATATGCCTTATGTATTGTGGGTTTCCTTCGTACAACCTCTGGAATGTGAGTGTGTGTGTGTATATATGTATAAGTATATATATATATATATATATATATATATATATATATATATATATATATATATATATATATATATATATATATATATATATATATATGTAACTGTCGACGAACACTGATTGTGCTGATGTTGCTTCTAGAGTCAGTTTGGAAGTCTGTAGTGAGTGTTGCAGCTGACAGACGATTTTTCCACCCACTCGGTGGTCCCATTCTGTGAGCTTGTGTGTCCTACCACTTCACAGCTGAGCTGTTGTTGCTCTGAGACGTTTCTAGTTCACAATAACAGCACTTGCAGTTGACTGGGGCAGCTGTAGCAGGGCAGAAATTTGATAAACTGACTTGTTGGAAAGGTGCCGTCCTATGACGGTGCCACGTTGAAAGTCACTGAGCTCTTCAGTGCGGTCCATTATACTGCAATTGTTTGTCTATGGACATTGCATGGCTGTGTGTTTGGTTTTATACACCTGTCAGCAATGGGTGTGGCTGAAATCGTCGAATCCACCAATTAGAAGGGGTGTCCATATACTATTGGCCTTTTCGTGTATATATTTCAGGGTGTGCCAATAAAAGGTTAACCACTTCGATACTTTATTAACCAAAACATTAAGTAATAAAACAAAAAATTTACTCGAAAATGAAAACCAAATCATGGAGAAATGAAACTCATTATGCGTTGATGTGTTTATAGTTGAGGTGTTCGATGTGAGCACCCCCAACACACACAATAAGCATTCACACCAATTGCGAAGTTATCACTTACGTTTCTGTAAGTTTTAATGGTTACTGTCTGCACAGAAGCCTCAACTGCTGCCTTCAGATCAGGTTCAGATCTGGGGTGTGTTCCTTGTGGACATTATCCTTACAAACTCCACAGAGGAAAAAATCCTGCAGATTGAGGTCGGGGTTGTGTGGAGACGATTCATTTTCCATACGCAAACCGAGAACTCGTCGTCCAAATTTTTGACTCAGAAAGGCAATTGTTTCGCTGGCTGTATGCGGGGTAGCACCGTCTTGCATGAACCACTGTCGCCGGAGGGCTACAGTGCTCATCGATTGCTTCAAGTCTTCGTAAAATGCGTTGACAATCGACCGGTATCGTTCTTGATTGATGGTAACCGTTCTTCCGTTTTTGTCTTCAAACCAAAATGGCCCAAACACACCTCTGTAGCCGACAGCCACAAAAGCAGTTACTTTCTGACCCTTAAGCGACTTCTCTTCAACCTCATCTTGGCGTTGATTTCCCCAGAAATGTTGTTTTGTGAATTGACAGCACCATTGGACGTGAAAGTGTGCCTCGTCACTAAACCACACATCACAAATCCAGTTTGGGTTTGCCTCCATCTTCTGCTGCAGCATCTCACACATAGCGACTCGTGCTGCTTTATCCCCATCGGTCAATTTATGGGCTGTTGTGATGTGGTGAGGAAAGAGGTTTAAATCTTGTTTCATTATTCTTCTGATACTGCTGGGAGTGAGACCCAGTTCAGCCGATCTGTGTCGATGCGATTTCTTCGGACTTTGCATGACTGACTCACAAACTCGTTGCACGTTTCCTTCACACCGTACACTTCTTGGCGACCGGACCTTCCCTTGGTAATGTTAAGAATCGTCCCTTTACTTTTGAATTTTTTCACAAGTTTCCAAATGACTGACTCACTTGGCTTGTTTCTCGGATGCCCTCCATATTCAGTACAGAACCTCGTCAGGACTGAAGCAATTGATTTGGTCTCAAAATACCACGTGACGATGTTTTCTCTGTTCCGTAGAAAACATCTTTTTTTTTTCCATAGAATACTTTGGTTATGCTTGAACCACTTCTCCGAAGATCATTGATCACTCCTGCAAAACAAAACAAAATTAAGTTAATGACTAACAGTACAAAGGTCATTTAAAGCAGTTCACCTTTTATTGACCCACCCTACCTACATATATATATATATATATATATATATATATATATATATATATATATATATATATATATATATATATATATATATATATATATATATATATATGAAAGACCCACCCACATCTCTCACCTGTGAATGGAGGGAATAGCCAATGAGCTCTCACCTAATCAACTTAACCCCAGGTGTCTAGGATTATATAAACAATTGACCCCTCCCACACTTCTCTAGCCAAAGAAGCTGCATAGATGAACTATTGCTGATTATTCGCCAATAAGCGATGGAACCGGTCTGGTCGCTGAGGGTATGCATAACATTGTGGATTCTCATGTGTGTACAATGTGTGAACGTCTTTACAGTTGTTGAGGAACTCTAGGAAGGGTTCGAAACAGCATAGCGCTTACCTTGTGTCGGTCTTCATGGTTTGCTTTATGCAGCTTCTTTGGTGAGAGCAGTGTGGGGAGGGGTCAATTGTTTATATATATATATATATATATATATATATATATATATATATATATATATATATATATATATATATACATATATATATATATATATACATATATATTAAAGAAGAAGGCGCTTCCAACCAAAAGTTTAAAAAAAAAACTATATCGACTCCGCTAATTTGAGCACAAAGGCACGAGCAGACCCAATCTCAGGCAACGTTTCGCCGGCTTCGCAGCCAGCTTCATCAGGCACAATAGTCTTATTATACTCAAATTAGCGAAGTCGATTTAGTTTTCCACTTTTGGTTGGAAGCACCTTCTTCTTTTAAAATTGTGTAATCCCAACCACCCAAACCTTTCACAAGTCCTGATACAACTACACACACACGCACGCACGACGACCGTAAAATCTAACCCCTGATAGCCCATAAAATTAAACCTGCGATATTCCGTTGCATTGAAAGCCAAATATACCACACAATCGAATCCCTGATGTCTCATTAAATGAAACCCACGATAATATTTTTAGTTTTAATAAGTGGAACAGCATTGGTGCACTGAGAAGAACAGTCCTCCATTATGTTCAGTTGTGGATGAAGCCTGGTGTTGACTTAACGGTTTGTGTGGCTGGCTTAGGATCTTAGGGTCTTGAGTTTGAGCCCGTTGGATGTTGAATTCACACCAGATGGGGTTGACTCAGCGTGTCATCTTCCCAAGGTCGGCGAAATGAGTAGTAGTGTACTCGTAATAGAGGGCACTGAATCAGCAGGGTCGCTGTGCCCCCAGAAAATCATGCAACCAACAGCCACAGGCTGCACATGATAGCTCGTTGTGGATGGCAGGGTAGCCAATAGAATTACGCACACCCTTTGAGCTGTCTAGCCTGGGTTTGAATCTCGGTCCAGCTGTAAATTGTCATCCTGGTGTCTCGCAGGCAGGGTGAGGTTTGCATATCGTCCGTCACTCGGATGGATGTTAAACTGGGTGTTCCATTTCCTTGTATTAGTGAATGCTATAAGAGCCCACTGTGTCCTTTGTGAAGACTGGTGAGTTTTTGCTGGCACTTTGGACACATTACAAATCCCAGCCCTGAATGACTGCTGGAAGAGCAATGGCAAACCACCCAGCCTCACCCATGCCAAAAAAAACTTTCGGCAGCACTGACACTCTGTGAAGTGTCAGGTCCAGCTCGTCATCATGTCCAGTTGAATTGCGGTCTTGCATTCCGTGGCACTCCCTGTTTGGTTATCGTGCTTGTTTGTGCTCAGATCTTTGCACAATGTTTTCCTTGCTGTCTCATGAAGGTATTCACCCACTTTTGTTGTCATGAAGTATGTACTATTTGAGCTTGAGTACGTCTATTAAGTACATACTACTTGAACGTAGTTCTAACTGTGAAGGCGCTCTTGTCTCGTACATGCAACAAAGCACTTCAGACCCCAAAATTGCAGCTCTATCAAGTTGGTCAGTTATATAGCTTCAGCAAAGATTGTATTCCACTTCAAATTCGAGTTTTATACACACCTGTAGGAGAGGTCATCATCATTTCGTATGCAGCCTGTGGCTGCTGGTTGCATCATTGCTGGGGGCGACACTGGGCCGCTGATGCAGTGCCACCTGTTTCCAGTAAGCTGGTACTCATTTTTCCAGTCTCGAATGGATGATGTATTGGCTGAATCAAACCACCTGGTGTTATTTTACAGCACAACAAGGGTTCGAACTCAAGACCCTAAGATATGAAGCCTCGTCCAGGCTTGCAGGGAAGGTAAACAGCGAGCTTGATATATATCCAGCTCCTCCAAGAATCTTCCATCAATGTCGAAAAAATAATATTCAAAAGTGAACTCCGAACTTTATCAGGATTTTCAAATGCTTCTTGGTGTTTTCAGCAAAAGTTCACAGAACACTCATTCACAGTACCTGCATTTGCGGACGAGCCCTGTTGAACACACAGCTGGCAAATGCCTTTAACACTCGGTGATGTTTAGCTGTAACAGCACGGATAATTTTAACAGGAAACCGACCACAATGGGTCATGTTTCACCAGCAGTGTCATGGGACTTTAACCGCCTACAGAAGAATGGAGCAGCTGCGCAGTGACATCCCCTGTAAATGACTTGGATTGTTGAGGAATGATGTGATGCACCGATGGAGCCCACCAGCACGTTCACAAACCTTGCAAGTGTCACGCTGTCCACAGCACATTCATATATCCCACTGAATCGTATTCTCAATTTTTGAAACATACCTTCAGATTTATGTTATGCTCTGTCACGTTTTCTAAACAGATCATAGCTCGCACACCAACATATCATGATTTTGAAAGCTCTTGCCTCCTTCATTATTGGCATTGCCTCTTGATAGGTTATATTTATCATTAATTGTCTTTCATATATATATTTTTTTATCCCTATGGTTCTGCATTCATTCGTCACTAAATGTTTTCCTTTATTATATTCCTTTTGCTGTCTTTCCCTAAATCGTAAAGGTCGGACCATAGACAATGTTGTCTTATTCATTATGTAGAAGGAAGAACTTGTCTAGCTGGTGAAGTTGAGTGCAGATCTTCATCGGCGGACAAGTAGAACAATGGATGAAATCAACAGGACGTTGATTGAGGAATGCTATAACCGCCCTGGGAAGCAAAGCGATGCTGGATTGTTCTGGGCATTAACCCTTCGTCAGACCTCTTTCACTACGATTAAGGGTTAACAGTTAACACTCGAAACGTCAGCTTCTCTTTTGCTCCCCACGGTGGTTCTCATCCCCCGATCAACGTCCGGTTAATTTTTATCCATTGTAGTCATTTTTTCCAAGAGCAAAACCGACATACGTTATTGGTTCGGCTAAATATTCGAACAGGGATCACGGTAGGGGCTGGCAGGATGGTCTCAAGGTACACACACTCTCCTCCGAGCTGTAAAGCCGGGGTTTGAATCTCGGCCCAGCTAAAAAATTGTCGCCCTGATGTCTCGCAGGCAGGGTGAGGCATCAACGTGTGTGCCATTCCTCGGGTGGACGTTAATCTCAGTGGTCTGCCTGCCAGCCTTAATTGGTGGACGTTAGAGATCCTACGTTGTCCTTTGCGACGAATGGGCAAGCTATCGCCACCCGCCGGAACCATGAGCAAATTCCAAATTTCTGCCGAACGTACGGAGGGCAACTACATCAGCGGCGCAGCTGCACTCCCAGCATATGACGATGCTACTCGCAGCCGTGTTCTACATATGACAGAGGAAGAAGGAGGCATGATAGCAAATTGTCAGTGGAAAACCTACAAATCAATGAGCTATACTTCACAAATAAATCTTGTTGATGTGGTTTTTAAGACTTTGAGCTAAACAAGCTTTAAGAGCATGACAACATCAACAACTTTTGGCCTGTTGTACTATTAACATAAGCAACCATTCCAGAATGCCAAAAAAACCTTCAGGGGTAATTTGTAAAGCATTCACAAGGCTACTCCTGAAGCTTCCGAATGGTTTTCTGAACCTGATATTAGATTCTAACTTTTTGTTATCCACCTCCGCTGTACGACAAACAGAAGACGACTGCAAGATTTTTCACCTCAAAGTGACTTTTAGATTTTCAGGCCGATAATGCTGGTCTATGCAATCATGAAGTTAATATCAACCAATTAATGTCCAATTCGTGACTGTGTCAATGACCCCCTAAAGTACAGGATTCATTCCTCTGCATAGAGGTAAACCACATCCGAACAACTTAACCTTTTGCAAATGAGATCAGTGTAAACATTCTTGGGTTCAGGAGTTATTAAGGCTACTAGCAAGTTTCCCGTGCTCGCACGATATTCTAAACGGGGTACGGATGGGGAGGGCAAAAATGTCAATGAAATGTCGTCCCCTGTCATCGAGCCGGCAAGCTGGGAGCACCAATCCACATTTATTTCCACGTCTGATGCAAGTTAAATGCTCTCATGGTGGCGAGGTGCTTCATTTGAAACTTTGTTTGATATGATGTAGCTTTTTTGATGTCTAGGGTCCATAATATAAACTTGTATCGGTGTGAATTAGCCAGTGACCAATTACGAATTAATAGGAGGCTACATGGCTCATTTTAAGGAATGCTTATTGGCAACCTTGCCGCATTTTACAGCTTGTGTACTTTGTGTGACGTAACAATGTATTGAGACCTTTTGCCAAAAAAAGCGGTGCGTTTTAACGTGATGTAATTCCCAGAATACAATCTATACCATAAAGGAGCGCTGCGTGGCTGTGTATGTCTGTGTCACCGTTTTTCTGAGATGGCCATACGGATCTTCGTCAAACCTTCAGGGGTTTGTCAGTGAGTGCCTGGGAGTGTTTCAGGGGGAAAAAAAACTTGAAATGTTTGGGGGAAAAAAAAGGTCGATTTTTTTTTTTTTGGGAGGGGGGGTGGGGGGGATTAATTTTTTTATTTTTTTACACATACGCATACGCATAAATAAACAAAACAATTACCAGACATTTAAATACAAATAAATCTCTTACGGAAGCGGTCAAAGTTGGCGGGACATCTTCTTCGTGTAAACTATGAATACACAAAACTTTTATGGTCATAAAAAACAAAATATTAACATCAACATATATATATATATATATATATATATATATATATATATATATATATATATATATATATATATACATATATATATATGTATATATATACATATATATATACATATATATATACATATATATATATACATATATATATACATATATATATATATATATATATATATATATATATATACATATATATATACATATATATATATATATATATATATATATATATATATATATATATATATATATATATATATATATATATATATATATATATATATATATATATACATATATATATATATATATATATATATATATATATATATATATATATATATATACATATATATATATATATATATATACATATATATATATATATATATATATATATATATATATATATATACATATATATATATATATATATATACATATATATATATATATATATACATATATATATATATATATATATACATATATATATATATATACATATATATATATATATACATATATATATATATATATACATATATATATATATATACATATATATATATATATACATATATATATATATATACATATATATACATATATATATATATATACATATATATATATATATACATATATATATATATACATATATATATATATATACATATACATATATATATATATATATATATATATATATATATATATATATATATATATATATATATATATATATATATATATATATATATATATACATATATATATATATATATATATATATATATATATATATATATATATATATATATATATATATATATATATATATATATATATATATATATATATATATATATATATATATATATATATATATATATATATATATATATATATATATATATATATATATATATATATATATATATATATATATATATATATATATATATATATATATACAGTGGGGAGAACAAGTATTTGATACACTGCCGATTTTGCAGGTTTTCCCACTTACAAAGCACGTAGAGGTCTGTAATTTTATCATAGGTACACTTCAACTGTGAAAGACGGAATCTAAAATAAAAATCTTGAAAATCACATTGTATGATTTTTAAATAATTTTTTTGCATTTTATTGCATGAAATAAGTATTTGATACATCAGAAAAACAGAATTTAAAATTTGGTACAGAAACCTATTTTTGCAATTACAGAGATCAGACCTTTCCTGTCGTTCTTAACCAGGTTTGCACAGACTGCAGCAGGGATTTTGGCCCACTCCTGCAGACAGATCTTCTCCAGATCCTTCAGGTTTTGGGGCTGTCGCTGGGTAACACAGACTTTCAGCTCCCTCCAAAGTTTTTCTCTTGGGTTCAGCCCTGTAGACTGGTGAGGCCACTCCAGTTCCTTGAGATGCTTCTTACGGAGCCACTCCTTCGTTGCCCTGGCTGTGTGTTTCGGGTCGTTGTCATGCTGGAAGACCCAGCCACGCCCCATTGAAAATGCTCTTGTTGAGGGAAGGAGGTTGTTGGCCAAGATCTCGTGATACATGGCCCCATCCATCCTCCCCTCAATACGGTGCAGTCGTCCTGTCCCCTTTCCAGAAAAGCATCCCCAAATAATGATGTTTCCACCTCCATGCTTCACGGTTGGGATGGTGTTCTTGGGGTTGTACTCAACCTTCTTCTTCCTCCAAACACGGCGAGTGGAGTTTAAACCAAAAAGCTCTATTTTGGTCTCATCAGACCACATGACCTTCTCCCATTCCTCCTCTGGATCATCCAGATGGTCATTGGCAAACTTCCGACAGGCCTGGACATGCGCTGGCTTGAGCATAGGGACCGTGCGTGCGCTGCAGGATTTAAATCCATGACGGTGTAGTGTGTTACTGATGGTTAATTTTGATACTGTGGTCCCAGCTCTCTTCAGGTCATTGACCAGGTCCTGCCGTGTAGTTCTGGGCTGATCCCTCACCTTTCTCATGATCATTGAGGCTCCACGAGGTGAGCTCTTGCATGGAGCCCCAGACCGAGGGAGATTGACTGTTATCTTGAACTTCTTTCATTTTCTAATAATTGCGCCAACAGTTGTTGCCTTCTCACCAAGCTGCTTGCCTATTGTCCTGTCGCCCATCCCAGCCTTGTGCAAGTCTACAATTTTGTCCCTGATGACTTCGACAGCTCTCTGGTCTTGCCCATTGTGGAGAGGTTCGAGTCTGATTGATTGAATGTGGACAGCTGTCTTTTATGCAGATAACGAGTTCAAACAGGTGCAGTTAATACAGGTAATGAGTGGAGAATGGGAGGGCTTCTTAAAGACAAAACTAACAGGTCTGTGAGAGCCGGAATTCTTCCTGGTTGGGAGGTGATCAAATACTTATTTCTTGCAATAAAATGCAAATAAATTATTTAAAAATCATACAATGAGATTTTCAGGATTTTTGTTTTAGGTCAGGTCAGGTATGGGAGCATGTGCCAGAACAGCGCGTCACTGCGTCCACTTTCCGCCGGTACTCCAGGGGCCTCCGTCTGGCCATCCCCCAGGCAGATGCCAGGCCCATCCCCATCTCCTTGAGATGATGGTCAACCTGCTGCAACCATGAGGCACGTGGTCGGCCCACTGGCCTCCTCCACTCATGAGACTCCCTCGCTGAGAGAATCTGGTGAGCAGGATCAGCGTCAGGAAAACGAGCCACATGTCCATACAGCCGCAACTGACGCTCACGGACTATGCAGGTAACAAATCTCATCCGAGTCTCTCTCAGCAACCGCTCGTTGGACACAAAATCCGACCAGCGATAGCCAAGGATTCTCCGAAGAGACCTGGTACCAAAGGAATTAAGTCTCCGTCTCAGATCCTTGGTCAGAGTCCAAGTCTCGCACCCATAGAGCAAGACTGGAAGTACCAAGGACCTGAAGACTCGGACTTTCGTCCTCCCGCACAGGTACCGGCAGCGCCACACCCCATGATCCAGTGAATCCATGACTCCCCAGGCCTGACCCAGACGTCTATTGACCTCTGACTCGCAGCCAGCAGAGACATGAATATCACTGCCAAGGTTTGTTTTAGATTCCGTCTTTCACAGTTGAAGTGTACCGATGATAAAAATTACAGACCTCTACATGCTTTGTAAGTGGGAAAACCTGCAAAATTGGCAGTGTATCAAATACTTGTTCTCCCCACTGTATATATATGTATATATATATATATATATATATATATATATATATATATATATATATATATATATATATATATATATATATATATATATACAAAACTTAGCAGGGTCGATGATGATTGGTGGTGAAAGGGGGGGTGGGCGAATGGGACTTTGTAACCACCCTATACAGTGCAGTAACCACAGTAATGTATATTATCAGTTTTCCAGTAACGTATTATCATATTTATTTAATGTATTTTCTCCATGTGCGAAGTTGATTTTACAATCTCTTTGTTTCCGGTCTCGTGGTCACTTGACTGTTACAATTCCACGGGGTTTCCGCAAATCTCGCAGGATTGTGAGTCGGACAGGCGACCGTGTTGGGCCATTTTAAAATCGCTACATCGTGTTTAAGCCTTTGTAGCGATGTGAAAGGTGCTATTAAATGATCCCCAGCCCTATTCCTTAGTGAGTGAGTATAGGGAAGTGTTTTCATCCCCAGCAAAAAAAACATTTGGCCGGGAAACGCCGGGTACTCTTGCTAGTTGCATTATGCACGTATGTATGTAAATAAATAAATGATGTTAACATTTATGTATCCCACAAACAGTATCAGCACTTGTGTTTGAGTTGGAGATTCAGACTGGAGGCATTATTTAGAAACTTCCATTGGACTCTACAGTCTTTAGGTTGCAGACTTTACAGGACACGGAACTCGCACACCTACACGGACACGGATTGGTTAATTTGAAAGTTTCATTGCATTAATTTCTAAAATGTGTTTTAATTCCAATTTGAAAGCATCTCAAAATGCAAAACACGTCTGCATCCACTTTGTACTCAAACTAAACTTGATGAAAACAACAGCTAAAAAAAAAGAATAATAATTTGTTAATTTTACGAACTCGTGTTTGTGTCTTGTGTGCCAACCCATCTTCTCTTAATAAAGGTTTCCTGAAAAGCTGATGACAAAATGTCAAATGGTAAAAAGTGTTATGGCCTTAACACACTGAAGCTCATTGGTAAATAAATAAAGTTCATGAAGAAACATGGAAGAGATTTTAAAAAACGGGCCGTCTCTTGCTTGACGCGCTGTGGACAGGCTGATAAGGCCTCTTTGTACTCACAGTGACTTTGCCCTTACACATTTATCAATTTTTTTCTCTCCATTTTCTCATCATAAAGGTTTGTTGAAAACGTAATGACAAAAGCTCAAATATTAATAAAGGTTATGGTCGTAACAATACACACACACACACACACACACACACACACACACACACACACACACACACACACACACACACACACGCACACACACACACACGCACACACACACACACACACACACACACACACACACACACACACACACACACACACACACACGCGCGCGGGCAGTATCGGCTATTCTTGATAATGTCATTTAAAGGATTGCTGTAAATTATGTTGATTTCACAACATCCTCTATTCAACTTTATTTAACTTGTAAATCTCAAATAAGAGTTCCTTACCTAAAGTAAGAACCTTAACCTGTAAACAGTTGAATGGTTTCCCAACCGCATGGATCATCATCTGGGCATCATTTTTCCTCGAAGTTTCGATCCTTTCATTCCAGAACCTCTCCAAACGGCGGATCCACAACATTGGTCACGGATCCACATCACCAGATTACCTACATCAGTGGATCCACAATCTCTGTCATAGATCCACATTAGTAGATTACCTACATCAGTAGATCCACAACCTTGGTGATGGATCCACATCACTAGATTACGTACATCAGTAGATCCACAACCTTGGTTATGGATCCACATCACTAGATTACCTACATCAGTAGATGTATAACCTCAGTTGCATCCAGGAAGTCCATGCTGGACCAATGCAAGAAGAGACGGAAACGGACTGGGAACATTTCTAACATTATTTATTTACAGTAAACAGAAAGAAACGGACTGGGAACATTTCTAACATTATTTATTTACAGTAAACAGAAAGACACGGGAAAGACTTATCGTGAATATACAAGAAATATTTTCAATGATCAAATAAAAACACTTAAACAGTTCTACTTAAGGACGGGCTCAACACACTCAGACACACACACACAGATGCTTTATTGAAGACCCCCGCAGCCGGAGAAGGAAAGACGAGCTGGGGGTCACAGTTCGGCGGGGAACCTGCACGCTGGAGGTAGGGGTGCTCCATGGTGCAGCACCTGTCAATGGAGGTCCGGCTCGGGGGCTCGTGCCCGTGGAGGAACCCGTGTGGAGCAGACGGAGTTCCCGGGCAGAGATCAGGGTCGCGGACGGGACCCACTTCTCCCCGTGGAATGCCAGGGAGACGGCGCGCAACCGACTTGTATTCCTGGCGGTGGCGGTGATGTCGGACGGGTGACAAAGTCTCCTCTCACTCTCGTTGGAGCCACACAGCTCTCGCACTTCTCCTCTTTCTTCAGACGTGCCCCTCTCTTAAATACCCACGAAAGGGAACAAAAGAGCCTTCGTACGGGGCAGAGCCCCGTGAAGCACACGCCACTGTCCGCCTTGATTGGACAGGCTTCCACGGCATCCCCTTCCTGGGCGGGGTGTCCATGAAGCACACGTCACCGTCCGCCTCGATTGGACAGGGGTCCACAGCATGCCCTTCCTGGGTGGATTTCGGTTGGGCAAGCGAAGCGCTCGCTCAGTAGCAGGCTGGATGGTCAGCTGGATGTGGCGTTGGAGGATATGTGATTTGAAGATATAACCTACCTAAACTGTCGCAACGCACACCTTTGATTCTCCCTCTAGACAAAAGGAAGGGACCTGTCTCACATGTACTTAACGGAATAACTGACTCTTGGGACATCTGTATGTTGAATGCTTTTGGTTTCCAGATCCGAAACAGTATAATACATTAAATTATGCACATCTTACCTTATTGGTGAACAGAATCAGAAAATCATGTTTGCTTTAATGAATATATGGCTTCACTTAACATTTAATCATTGTTCATTTCTTGAATAAATATCTTGAAATGAAGATTTTTACGTTTTCTGGTGTCCTTTTACACTCGATTGCCACCCTCCCCCCCCTCCAAAAAACAGCAATCATATCATGTAACCTGCCAGGTCATTTCATCCTCGGGTTCATACATGTACGGTATGACGGAACCTTCGACATAATGATTTTGACTATCTTCGTAAGCTGAGGATTCTTGATCAGAAAATTATTCGTCAAATTTACTTTCTGACAAGTCTGAAGCGAGTTGTGCGGCCGTTATCCATTGCGTGCTGAGAATTTTTCCCTTAGTTATGTAATGGCAGTTTTCTGGGAATGTTTAGGGATGATGTACACTGGGTGTACAATGATGTACAAAAACCCACTGGGTTTTCTTGTTTAACTGTAACACCTCAAAAAATTATTCGAATGAAAAACCACATTGTTCTTTGTTTATTACTTAAAAATCAATATAATTACATTAAAAAGAAATGTTTTTTTTTCTTCTGATTCTGTGGACGACTTTTAAATATAACATGTCCACCCCTGTTACCACAAAATTAAACTGTTATTGAAATATTCAAATGGTAGTTATAACTGATTTTCTATATGCTGCCCTCATGCTCTGTTGCCTCGCAACTACTGAAAATGGTTTTAAAAATACATATATATTTATAAAATAATGTAGTTATCTAAATATCTCAATAATAAATCTTATTACTATTCATGTTGTATTTTGCTAATTCTATTTGTTGTCGTTTTATGATCTTATAACTGTAGCTCCCTGTGTTCGCATACCTCTGACTCATTTTAATCTATTGACAAGTTCAGTGCTGTGTGTGGTTGTCTCATGGTCCTAATTATTACCTTCGCCACTTAAGGTGGATGGAGGTTATGTTGTCACCCCTGTCTGTCTGTCTCTTTTTGTTTGTTGGTGAACAAAATATCTCAAATTTTGGACGGATTCGGACGAAATTTGGTGGAGAGCTTGGGTATGTGACACAGACTAAATGGCTAGATTTTGGTGAATATCCGGATCTGGATCTGGATCTGAGTTTTTAAAAAGTGATTTTTCACCATTGATTAATAGGGCTAAAACGATATATAGCATGATATCCCAAAAAGTTGTGGATGGATTCGGACGAAACTTGGTGGACGAGTTGGTTAGGTAACAAGAACAAAATGATTAGATTTTAGTTCAGGTCCGAATCCAGATCCGGTCTATCAGTGGGATACAAAATGTAAACAAATCAGCCTGGTGGAGGTATGCGCTCTACCGAGTGCCCTTTTAGTAACAATTCCGGGAGTTACAGTGCCCTGTAACTGTATCTTGGAATAGCTTCTAAGGAATATTGCTGTCAAAGAAAGATATTTGTACAATGTGGAATGGAAAAGCATCTCATTTATCAAATAATTTGGTGTAAAATTTATTATTATTGATATCGATTTGTAATTCTGAAGAAGAAACTGAAGTGCGAGTTTGGTTTTCCTTTTTTTAATAGGAGTTATTTTGGATATTTATCATCATGAAGCTGATCAAATACAAACCCATCATTAATTGCGAGTAAATCATCAATGAATCGAAAGATGTTTCCACACCTTCACACATTTGTTCGTTTATTCCTGCACATGTTCTGGATCCAATCACTCGTACATGTGCAGGAATAAATTTGCAAAGAAAGGGGCCAGATCTGAACCCATGGGTGTCACCATTGCCCGTTGGAGTATCTTGTTGCCAAATGTAAAGAAACTGTTGTTTTGGAGAATCAAATACTTTAAGTTAATTTTTTTGAAAAACGACATGAACATTGATTTTTTCCTTTGTAGACCAGTTTGCTCTTTTTTGATCAACTTTCATGGATTTTGTTTGATAGACTTTAATTTTTTTTGGTACACTTTAATTTTTTACCTCCTGCAAATGCTTTGTATACCGCTCTGTCCAATGTGGTTACGAACTTGTCATGTGAAATGTTTGTGTACAATGTGGAAAAATCATAAGTTGATAAACATTAAGCCTTACCCTTGTTATTAGTGTTGTGGATATTATCGATTTTATAGGTTTGGCATTATCAATGATCCATAATTTTTTTAATACCAGAATAAAAACTCACCTTTTCATGGTAGTTTTTCAAGTATTGAAAATTAGTTTCATCGTCCCTGTAATACTACCTCATCATACAAGGGTTTTTGTGGTTTTTTTTCGGGGGGATCCATTAAATGAATGGTAATTTATGGTGTTTATCTGGAACTAACAGTTTTCTCGTTTTTGAGTGATTTATATGTTGTTGTATCAAGTCTATTTTATGATCGTTACTTATTTTGGAGTTCTTTGAAAGTCCAGTCTCTAAGACCAATTCTTCCAAAACGTTTAAATGTAGAAAGGGGTCTATAAATGAAGACCACACACACACACACACACACACACACACACACACACACACACACACACACACACACACACACACACACACACACACACACACACACACACACACACACACACACACACACACACACACACACACACACACACACACAATTGCAAAACCCTGTATTCCACTGTGTGTGGGGATTGGCTAAATATGAAAATAAAGTAAAAGGCACAAATGTTCAATCAATCATAATCGTATGCATCAGTACTTGATTTGAGACAAGACTTGATTTTGGACAAATCCACACTCGACCCCATGTCTGGATGTTAAACAAGACATTCAAAATGAAACATCAGATGCAATAGCTCTTGTTTGAGCATTCGCTTGTAAACATTAAATGGCAAAAACAAAACAAGTGGCCATTCCTGAAAGCTTTCAAGGTGGGTGGCAAGAATATTATTAGTAGGTCCAATGGGAACCATTATTAACAATAACAGGTGTGACCATGGTTCATAAAGTTGTTGTTTTTTTTGATTGATTGAGAAAGACCTTATATTTGAATGCAGACGCGCCAAAATGAAACTCGATCATATTATACACTATAATTCATTCCAGGAAATTCTGTTTTCTCAGCGAGTGAAGTCGATGAAGCCTTTTACCGACTGACAGATCAAACCAACGGTTCTCGTAAGCGTGGCTTGTGTGCCAACCCAGTCTATACATGGCTACTTACACTATCTGCTCTTGCCAGAAATGACATGTTCATTCCATGGCTTCTTCCCCTGGCTGGCTACTTCAAGGCAGTCTTCTTGTATTCCCAGCAACTGCGCAGCAAGTCCAAGCAGCTCTAATCCACAATTAGCTATCCTTGTAAAATTAATCACAAAACTACGTGTTGGAACTTTGGTATATTCCATATTTTATAACTACATTTTTTTCCTTTTCTTTATTTGTTTATGGGATTGTGGGCAGCAGTACGTATTGGCAGCATTTGCGGACCATCCCAAAAGGCAGCATTTTACGTTGTGAAAAATTATTACATTTCTTATTTTGCTCATTCAGTAATGCTAGTAGAGTACCCATCATCTTGGTGGGTCGAGTTTGTGCATTACTTGCTGAAAAAAGTGGTCTTTTTTTTGCAAGAAGATTAGATATTTGTGTGGTGTGCGCATAAAAGGTTCGAGATGGTCTAAAGGGTCTCATCTCTAAAGGATGTAAATGTCTAAAGGGTCGAAAGGGATCTAAAGTGTCTAAAATGGTCTAAATATTCTAAAGGTCTCAAGCTCCAAATCGTCAAGGGTCTAAGAGGTCTAAACATGTTGAGCTTGTCTGAAGGATGTTTAGGTCAAACGGGTCTAAATGTAGTCAAGGGACTTAAGGGGGTGGAATGGTCTGAAGGATCTATTTAAAAAGGTCTCGAGGTTTAAAAAGGGTGTTCTTAAAGGTCTAAAGGGTGAAGGGGTCTCAAGGTGTCTAAAGCGTTGAAATGATCTTAAATATAAAAGGGGTCTATGAGGTCGAAGGGGGTATGAAGGTTATAATGTGTCTAATGAGTTTAATGGAATCTACAGGGTCTTAGGGTTCTGAAGGGTCCTGGGGTTCTAAGGGGTCAAGTGGGGGATGGAAGATCTACAGGGTCTTAGAGGTCTTTAGTGTACAAGGGTTCTAAAGGGTCATAGCAGTCTTGGCGCTCGTTTGGGTCTTTAGGGTCTTCGGGGTGTAAGGGTTATAAAGGGTCTCACAGAGTCCGTGTAGTAGTAGGGGTCGTACAGGGTCTATAGGGTATTAGACGTCTTTACTGTCGAAGGGTTCTAAAGAGTCTATGGGATCTTATGGGTTTCCGTGGTTTTACGGGTCTTAAGGGTCTTCAGGGTCCAAGGGTTAAATGGGTCTAAGGGGTCTAAGAGTGTCTATAGGGTCTTTGAGGTCATTTATGTCTCAGGGTTATAAAGGTCTTAGGGGTATTAAGGGTCTTAGGGAGTCTTAGGGGTCTTGAAGGATCTTAAAGGTCTTGGGTTTCCAAAGGGTCTAAAGATATATCGGGATTGAAATGATGTAAATGTCTGACGGCATCTAAAGAGTCTAAAATGTTGAGAGGGTCTTAAAGGGTCTTCAAAGGTCTCAGGGGTGTCAGAAATCTAAAGGGTCTAAACTCTAAAGCTTTAAAAGGTACTTTGCAATAGTATGTAATTAATAGACGTTCAAACAGTATGCATAATTAAAAGACAAAGTCACGTGGGTTCATGGCTGGACATACACTTGTTCTATTTGATATACATAGGAGACGACCCGTGAACCCGTTGGGTTCCCGTTGTGACAGCGGTTGATGAAAAAAAAAAAAATCATTTCAACAACAAAAAAAAGATAGCTTCAGAAAACCTTCCATACTGCTGAGGTTGTTTGCATTGATCAAATAATCCCGAAGGGTACTTCACTGAATCGGGAATTGATTTTTTAATAATTTTTTTCGTTGCCCGATTTGAATGAAGCTTAATACTGCACACCGCAGGAGAATGGTGAGTAAGGTGGCCCTAAAATATTTACGCTATCATGTACCGTTTTGGCTATATTTCGGGAACATACATACATACATACATACATACACACAAGATGAGAGTTTTAGTAATGTGTATGTATATGTATGTATATATATATATATATATATATATATATATATATATATATATATATATATATATATACATATATATATATATATATATATATATATATATATATATATATATATATATATATATATATATGTGTACACACACACACAGACCCACCCACATCTCTCACCTGTGAGTGGAGGGAATTGCCAATTAACTCACATAATCAACTAATCCCAGGTGGCTCGGATTATATAAATATATTGACACCTCCCATGCTCTTCGAGCGGAAGAAGCCGCATAAAGCAACCGAGAAGGCCTACACAAGGTAAGTGCTTTGCTGTTTCAAACCCTTCCCAAAGTTCTGCTGCAGCCATAAAGATATTCACATGCAGTACACACATGAGAATCCCAACGCTGCACACACCCTCTGCTGCCGGACCAGATTAATTGCTTATTGGCGTATCATCAGTGATAGCGCAGACAACAATGCATACCAACGAGGCTCCCAAGCAGGTACCACGTGCAAATGTCAAAAACAGTCAATACATCGATACTAACAAATGTCAGTGTGCTTGTGTGTCAGTACGTCTCCTCCATAACTCCAAAACCATAAAACCTAGCAGCCTGAAACTTTGCATGCATACTAAGAATACTCCAAGGAAGTGCAAGAGTGAAAATTGGATGTTTGGGTTCATTAAAATCCCCCTTCTGAAGATAATTAAAGGCATTATTTAATTATATACTTCAACAGGCGATCCTCGGCCACCTCGCTCTCTGGGGTCTTAAGGCGTTTCCTTGGTAACCTCGCTGGGGTCTGAAGCCGCCATGTTTTTTTTGACCTGCTCAACCATTCCCTGACATGGAACAGGCCGCATCGATTTCTTAACGATAAAGTTGTTGTTTTCACTTTCCTCAATCATATTACTGAAAAAAAATGCCTGTTCATCATATCTACGAATCGCTGTATACATCGCTTTTGTAAGTTGTATAGTTTTCATATTAGAACCTTGGAGTGATTTCATGCATTATGTGATTCGATTTTGCATGATCGACTCTCACGGACTAATTAAAGTATATCATCGAAATATTATTTCAGTTTTGAGGATCGGATGTCATCCAGATTAAACAAGTGTCGAAATCTGTTGTGAAATCTGATAATTTAAATAAATAACGAGTCTTATAACTAAGCTGATATACCTATTCACTTGAAGCAAGCAAGGCTATGTTCCCACCTTCTCCATAGATACACAAGAAAATGTGAAATTTCCAAACAATAAAACTAATCTTTTTCCCCTGTTTGGAGAATTATATTGAGAGAACAAAAAAAATTAGTAACAACAAAAATTTAGCTTCATTTTGCTATATGATTTAATGCATTCACTGCTAGGCCTCAAGCCCTGTCTCCCAGAGGGCCTGCCTCTCCAGAGCATCTGCCAGATCTGTGTATATTTCCAGACGTATTGAGAGGTGCTCTACAGGGAATCAAAGTAAATCGGGTAAAAAAGAAGAAAATGGGCTTAAAAAAAGTTATAACGTTTGTGCGGACCTCACAACCCACGTACCACGTGACCCGTGCACAGACGAACAGGCAAGATGGCGGATTATCTGCAATGTTTATTTCACAGACGATTGAACTTTGCAATGTGTCCAGGGTTGTTCTGCATTGAACAGAAACTCTTTTGTGGATAAAATAATTATTTGAACGAATTAATTGTATTTCATTAACCGCTGCATGTGGTAAAGACTAGCGTTAAAGTTAAAAGGATCCTATATGACGTGCAGTGACAGCCTGGCCAACCGATCCTTATCAACCATTTAATGGGAGTGCTTGCACGAGTGCTTAAGCCACTTGCAGAACACCTTACAGTCTATAGCGGTACCGCGCTACGTCCTTCTGAGCGATTCGTTCACTCACTGCACACGCTTTTGCCCACCACATCATTTCAGATCGAGTGGTTCATGCTCCGTCATCCTGAGCAAGTGGTTCGTGCTCCTTTCACCCTGAGTGAGTGGTTTGTGTTTCGATACCCTGAGCAAGTTGTGGAATAACACCCAATTTCTGAGCCTGGTAAAAAATCTGGTTTAAAAAAAATCAAAAAATCTCCGAGCCGTTTGCCATATTAACATGTTTTCTCAATTACCGAGCCAAATCTTTTTTTCTACCCGTCAGATGCAGCTGTTTATAAAGATTAATGTTTGTGAACAGATCACTGAAACATCTATGTAAATGCAACGTTTTTTTTCGATGAAAGTTACGCATGGTTTTTGGGTTGTTGCCGATATCAGCCAAACGTGTGTGTGTGTGTGTGTGTGTGTTTCATAAAGCATATATCTCTATCTCTATCTCTATCTCTATCTCTATCTCTATCTCTATCTCTATCTCTATCTCTATCTCTATCTCTATCTCTATCTCTATCTCTCTCTCTGTCCCATCCTTGCCTTTCCCCCATCTCATTACAGTGCAGCACCCTCCCACACCTCTCCCTCCCTCTCTCTCTCTGTCTCTGGACATATCCAGATGGTGGTTATGTCTGGACGGGATTTCTCTTCGGACGTGTATGGGTAGGGTATGTCTCCAGACGTGTCTGGGCAGTGTTTATATCCGGAAGAGATTTTGTCTACGGCTAGCTTGGCTCCAGACACGTCCATGTGGTGTTTGTCCCTGGATGCGTCCGGGCGGTAATTAACGTTCCACCGCACGTCTGCCTTCCCTTCCTCTCACCTCACACTGTCTTCCCTTCCCCCAGCTCTCCTCGATCCCCCTCCCTCCTCTCTCCCCATTCTCTTCCCCTTCCCCCTCCTCTCTCCCCACTCTCTTCCCCTTCCCCCTCCTTTTCTCCCCCCCCCCGCCATTCAGTATTCCCGTCAGCGAAGCAACAGGTGGTATTTGCTAGTAAATAATAAAGACCCACCCACATCTCTCACCTATGAATGGAGGGAATAGCCAATAAGCTATCACCTAATCAACTAAACCCAGGTGGCTGAGATTATATAAATAAATCGACACCTCCCATGCTCTCCTAGCCAATAAGTGATGAAACCGGTCCGACAGCTGAGGGGTGTGAAGCATTGGGATTGTCATGTGCGTACTATTTGTGAACGTCTTTATAGCTGTAGAGGAACTTTGGGAAGGGTTTGAAACAGCAAAGTGCTTACCTTGTGTTGGTCTTCTTGGTTGCTTTATGCAGCTTCTTCGGCTATCAATTGAAACACGATATGTGTGACGTTCTCATTTCGAAGCAAAAGTGCCATCTTTTCCAAAATAACATCATTTTCGAGAAATAATATAATTAATATTCCACCGTCCTATCTGATCTCTTGTGGGGAGAACCTTGCCCTAAGCTTCGCAGCCTCGGCACGTGGCGGTGCCAGGCTTCGCCCCAGACGGTCAACGCCATCATTTCACACTACAGATGTGCACAGGCCTTTTTAAACTAAACATTGGCTGGAAATGTTTGCCACTTTGGCCCATTAATCATCGTGAATCTGATGAACCGTCAGGCCTGGGAAGAACGCAACGAACTGCAGAAAACTTCCAAGAACGCAGGAAATGCCATTTCCAATAATCAATTTCTCAAAATTCCTGGAGTAGGACCCCCAAACCCCAAACCCCAATCCCCAACCCCCAGTCAACACGATGGCCTGGTGCACCCCCCCCCTAAAATTCCTGGATCCGCCCCTCATTAGTAATAATTTTTCATCAAAATATTTAGTGAATCCAGTGCATGCATAAACTGTCTCCAACACCGCCATCTTCATTATGACCATTATCCATAACATTATGGTTACTGTTCATGAACTATATCAATTAACGTTGTCCATGCTGTCACGTGGTAGACTAGGTCAGTGGATAGTGTGTGTGTGCGTGCGTGTTCGTTCTATATTTCTACACTTTTCTCAACACAATCCTCAAATACTCTTTTTCGGATTTTGTCAGGAGCTCAAGTAGTTGCAATTCCTGGTTTTTAATCAGATTGACTCTCACGCTTGTTTTCTACCGCTGAGGTCATTCCTTTTTAAGTGAAATCTCAAGGCAATAGTCAACATGCAATGCACACACAGGAAAATGAGATCACCATCACATCGGTCATCAAAGAATGGCAGTAAGAAGTTTGCTTTTCCACCTTTTATTTGTACTATTAAATTACCCGAAATACCGAAACTTGCACAAAACTATTTCAAAAGGTCGTTCATCCATTGTCAAATATAATATCTCTGCAGCCGTTGTTCTTGTGTTCAAAATAATATGTGAACATATTGATGGCTCAATGTTGTTTGGTTAGTTTTCTTAAAATGTACAAGATGGAAGAAAGTTTGTGAACTATTTTGCAGCACACTGATTTTACCATTGAGGGACTGCCAAGCAGTCTCAAACCATAGCGACCCTCAAACCAGCGACGGTTTTAACACCTAAAAAAGTTTCTTTTTTCATCTTTATTTTTCTTATTTCCAGTTGCAAGTAGCTGTTGTGCCTAGGTAACAGTTATTGATCCCAGCTATCAATCACCGGTGGGAGACATATGACTGGCCTTGCGTTTACATATAACTTTGATATTCTACTGGTTATGAGCATCACATTCACATGTGACTTCATATTCCTCCATTCTGTGTGTTTTTGTTGTGCTGTGATGCCCTTCTCACTTATTTTATGGAATATTTTTGATAAGCGCTTCATGAAGTTTACTTTTGGTAAGAATTATATCTGAGGAATTCCATACTCAGTACAAAATCATGCGATTTACCAGATGGTCTGTAATAGCTTGTTAAGATCTCTTCCATAAGTACTCCTGTGCTTTTACTGTAAGTATGAAAGAGCTTTTCTGCAATTGCTTCCATTTTTAAGCTAATTATTTACATTATACTGTTATTTTGGATAATCTAATCGATATTCCGGAAAGCTCATCCTGTTTTCCCAAATGAACTAAGGGTCGTGGAGAGGCTTCCACATAGAACACGTGCAGGACAAGGAGATTAGGAGGAATTAGTGTAATATTACATGGCTTACAAGGGTATTAGTTGACGATGGACAAATCAACGGAGTGCATGGGATTTGAACATGGGATCTCAGATTCATGGATCTGAGTGGTCAGACCGAAAAGCCTGAAAAGCGAAACCGCTGAATATATATTTTGCATATTCCACAGTTATTCCGCAAGATCGAATTTACATTCGGTAAGCTAATCTTTCCCATTTGAGGCCCCTTTTTGGTTGTCCTGGTTCAATAAAGGATGGAAGTACATTTTTGTGATGAGTACCAAATATGAACTTGGATAGCTGTGACTGTTTTACAAGTTACGATTGTATTCCCAGACTGATTCTTTCAAACTTGAGTAAAGTTACGTTCGTTTAAATTTTCTCTTTGGCTCAGGTAAGAACAGTTGACCTTTTCGGCCTTTAAGAGGAAATTAATGCTGAAGGTCTGACTGGTAAATTGTTCTTACTTTATATCTTTTATACCTTTTGTACTTCATTTTTCAGACCAAACTCGGCGACGTAGTGGTTAAGCATCCGTTGTGAGTCTAGGGGAAGGCTGGTGGTTGAAACCCCAGCCGAGTCATACCAAAGACTTTAAAAAAGTGTTGAGAAAGGTGCACTGCTTCCTTGCTCGACGCTCGGGATTTAAAGAATAGAGCACGGACAAACAATGCTGGGAAGGCAATTGCAAAACACCCAGTCCTTACCCTTGCCAAGAAATTGCTTCTGTAAAGACTATGGTACATCAAAATGTAAAAACAACCCCTCATTTTTCAGTCAAAACTGTGCAGGTACGTTTGTCAGATGCATTTAAACTGTGCAGGTACGTTTGTCAGATGCATTTAAACTGATTTTAAGGCATAGGATATGATCGATTGTAAAAGTCGAATATCAGTCATTGTGTGACAAGAACAGCCGTATACTCTCCCTGCATTTGGTTGGCTCGGTCTAATTAACTTTTGAGAAAAGGTATTTCGGGAGGAGGCCTGATGTTCCAGCACAGATATTGTTTCATTGTCAACACAATGCTGTGAAATTCATTTTTGTAAGCTCTCACACTCACCACTCGAGTCCCCAATTTCCTTTTGGCCTTTCTTTCCCTTTGCATCTCCTTCCAATGCACTTGACTTCCCATTCACTTGTTTCTGGTGATTCAAACACTATCTCAACTTTGGAAGATACACTCCATGGCCAAAAGTATGTGGACAACCTGTTCGTCCAACATCTCATTCCAAAATCATGGGCATTAGTATGGAGTTGGTCGCCCCTTTGCTGCTCTAACAGCCTCCACTCTTCTGAAAGGGCTTTCCACCAGATGTTGGAACATTGCTGAGGAGATTTGCTTCCATTCAGCCGCAAGAGCATTAGTGGGGTTGGGCACTGATTTTGGGTGATAACGTCTGGCTTGCAGTTGGTGTTCCAATTCATCCCAAAGGTGTTTGATGGGGTGGAGGTCAGGGCTCTGCAGGCCAATTCAGTTCTTCCACACCTTTCTTGACAAACCATTTCTGTATGGACCTCGCTTTGTGCATGGGAGCATTGTCATGCTGAAACAGGAAAGGGGTCTCCCCAAACTGTTGCCACAAAGTTGGAAGCACAGAATCATCTGGGATGTCATTGTATGCTGTTGCGATGAGATTTCCTTTCACTGGAAGGGGTCTAAGGGGCCTAGCCCGAACCATGAAAAACAGCCCCAGACCATTATTGTTCCTCCTCCACCAAACTTTACAGTTGGCACTATGCGTTCGGGCAGGTCGCATTCTCCTGGCATCTACCAAACACACATTCATCCGTCAGACTGCCAGATGGTGAAGCGTGATTCATCATTCCAGAGAACACGTTTCCACTGCTCCAGAGTCCAATGGCGGTGAGCTTTACACCCCTCCAGCCCACACTTGGCATTGCGCATGGTGATCTTAGGTTTGTGTACGGCTGCTCGGTCATGGAAACCCATTTCATGAAGTTCTCGACGAACAGTGCTCGTAATGACGTTGCTTCCAGAGTCATTTTGGAACTCGGTAGTTAGTGTTGCAACCGACGACTGGCAATTTTTCCACGCTATGCGCTTCAGCACTCAGCAGTCCCATTCTGTGAGCTTGTGTGGCCTGCCACTTCACGGCTGAGCTGTTGTTGCTCTTCGACGTTTACACTTCACAATAACAGCACTTATATTACAGTTGACCGGGGCAGCTCGAGCAGGGCAGAAATTTGATGAACTGCCTTGTTGGAAAGGTGGCATCCTATGACTGTGCCACAATGAGTCACTGATCAATCCAGTATGGCCCATTCTTCTGCCAGTGGTTGTCTATGGAGATTGCAAGGCTGTGTGCTTGATTTTATACACCTGTCAGCAATGAGTGTGGCTGAAAATAGCCGAATCCACCAATTAGAAGGGGTGTCCGCATACTTTTGACCATGTCGTGTATGTGACTGGTTTAAATTCCTTTTAAAGGTCAAATACTGCTCGGGCATTATTTGGAACACTTTGTAGTGCCATTGGAAGTCAAGAAAAATTTGGCAACTCCTTCAACCCCTTCAGACTTGTCAGGGTGGAACATGATGTCCAAAACGAGTTCTGTATATCATACAGTCGTTGTTCATCACTCAATACCATCCATTGCAAAAACACACAACACGTATCATTGTCACTTAAAGGGCTAAAAGAGCAATCGCACATGTGCCACCCGAACCATATTGAAAGTGTAAAGTGTGAGGACCTGGTACAAAGCAATTTTTTTTCAAGGTTTGACAAATGGCAAGTACTGTCGGACATGCTATTCGTGGACCCCGCATATTCGCAGTTGATAACATATGACCTGCTTCTATATTCGCAGCCATGTGCTTCGCGTATTCGCGTATTTTTTAGCTCGCCTGTTCGAAGAACTGAGAGCTATAGCGATACCCCCGGGGTGAGCGTCTGCGCCAGCGTGAAAATGTTAAAGTTTTTGGTGCAAGTTATTTCCTTTCTAATGTTTTGATCTACCACACTTTTTTACTGATTGCAATATACAAATACATATATTGCTTTAAAATTATTTGGATCAGACTTCACTGCAATGCTTTATAAAAAATATTATTAGACTAGTCTTTTAAAAACGATAAATGTATAAACAGGCGAGCATTGGGTGGCTTTTACACCAACTCTCTGGTTTTGCTTTTTTGTGGGCGTATCACGGTTTTTTTCACGGGATGTTTGATTTTTTCCTATGAATCACGAACCGCCGGGAACGTATCCCCCTTTTTCCCATTGGAACAATGCCCCAACATTCGCGGATTCGATATTCACGGAATTTTCCAGGCACGTATCCCCCGTTGATTGCGGAGTCCGACAGTATAACATTATTAAGTTCAAATATAAATCTTTTTCATATTTCTTCATGCAACTCTTTCATTCTGCTTTTTTTGGCAATATCTTGGGACAATTATGAGTATCTTGTTCCTGTAACTTTTAAAATGCCCCACATACCACAGACAAGGTTGAAAGAGATCACCAGCACATTCCTACTACCTGCCAAACTTCAATAGTGACAGCATGTTACCAGGCATTTTACATTGGTCAATGACCATCTGGGAAACAAGTGCAAGGCAGTGGGGTTGGCCAGGGAAATTTTTTGGCCCAACTCTTTCACAAACTGGTTAGCCAGGCCTGATTTTCAACCAAGGAGTTAGGACAGGAATTTTTCAAATGGTGGCGGTGTTAGCTTGTCAACTCTTCACGAAAGACACTGTGGGATCTTTAACATCCACCAACTAATGCTGGCTGATGGGATGCCAAGTTTTATCTCCATCCAAGGGAAGGCGCACACATTGATGAATCACCATGCCTGTGAAACACCGGGATGGCAGTTTCGAGCTGGGTCGGGATTCAAATCCAGGGTACACCGAGTGAACATGCGTACCTCTCGGCTTTCCCGCTGTGGTGTGGCGATTCATTATTTCATAACTGAAAACATTTTTTACTCATTGTGATGATATAATTTATTTTCCCTTCCGAGGCTGGAATACCACTTCACCGATGACATCATCGTTAACACCCGAAAAACCCCATTGGGAGTTGATGACATCTGCCAAGTCTCAATTTCTTTCGTGGAGCGGTTTCAGAGATCTCCAATTTTTCCATTAATCCAATCTGGCTGCCATACCATGTGACCTATGAAATCATAGTTATCAACAAAATATTCTCCATGGGGAGTCCTTGGTATGTTTAAACTTTTGCATTGATCGGACAAGCAGTTGCAGAGAAATAAAATTTTAAGTGAAAATATATAGACGAAGAAACACAGATGGGGCGTTGCCATAATCTCACAACCAATTCTGATCGAGACTAACGAAACCACCTACAATTTTGGCAACAGTAAGTTTCTGAAGCCCATGTGGGTTGATCGATGCTGTCAGGGTTGGCAGTGCAGCAGCTGAAACCGCATTAGACAGTGGGTGATTCTGTGCTTTAACAGACTGCAACTGAGCCAGTTTGCCAATTTAATGTTGACATTTATCTTGTCGGCTACAACTCAAAGTTTGTATTAACTGTTATTGGGCACCGAAACAGGGTGGATGTGTCGTTGGCACCGCCTGTTGGTCAAGAGCTTACAGTGCTGGTGTGGCACAGGGTTTTATGGTCACCATTTCAGTTAAGAGGTGCTAACCTACTCAGTGCGTGTGCGTGTGTGTGTGCGTGTGTGTGTGCGTGTGCGTGTGTGCGTGTGCGTGCGTGCGTGCGTGTGTGTGTGTGTGTGTGTGTGTGTGTGTGTGTGTGTGTGTGTGTGTGTGTGTGTGTTTTTCATTAATTTATTTCACATTTACGGACGTTTTCCAAGGGTTCTGCGATTTATTTTTATTATTATTTTTTTTTCATGATGTATTGACTTCGATGTCCATTGGCACACAAAATTACCTTGCTTCCCTATTGTCTTGGGTCACTCACCTGCAATTTTTTCATTTATTTATGTTTTCATTTATTTATGTTTTCATTTGTGGATGTTGTACGACGATTATGTGATTTTTTTTTTCCGATGTACTGGCTTCGATGTCCATCAGCACACAAAATTTCAGCTGTTTACGTCATTCGGAAGGCACCGATCTTTAATATCAATCAGTCAGTGGTTAGAAAGATATATATATATATATATATATATATATATATATATATATATATATATATATATATATATATATATATATATATACATACATATGTGTGTGTTTGGCTCCCAGTCATCATCATTGTGAGTAGATGCTCCTCCTCCCCTTCCCTCTTAGTCGGTTGACACTCCAATCTGCGTTGTATCCACAACATTTCTTCACTGCTGATGTACCAATGACACAGCGACCTCGAAGCTTCTGGTTGATAGTGAGAGGAGTCAAAGCATTCTTTGAACGCCCCCCCACCCCCACCCCCACCCCAAACCTCAACTATTTTTACAAAATACTGTGCTCTGCACTCTTTTTTGATGATTGTACTGGTAAGCACTATTTTGATTATACGGTAGTCTTTAACCTCTTGACTTGTCTTGAAAATCATTCTGAAAGCACTCACAGCATCTGTGTTTTCACTGACTGAAGAGATGTCGGAGAAGTAATTAAACACATTGATTTCATATTGTGTTTCACAGGTAAAGCAAGTGCACACAACGCGGATGTGGATATCTCGGCAACCTTGGGTGAAAGTGTACGACTCCCATGCCAAGCAAACGACAAGATAACTCACATAAAACATGTCACCTGGTACAAGGTAAGAGTGTCGGAGAGCTGCATTATAAACTACTAGCTTTTGTATATAAAATGAAAGAATGAGGTGACAGTGGCGTCGTGGGGTAACAGCTGGATGCAGCAAGTAGCCCATGATCAAACGGGCAAAAGGCGAGAGAGCGGAGGAAAAGAAACACATGAACCTCCACTGTGAGTGTTGGGTTGGGGAGGCTAATGTGCTGGAGGAAAGATAACAGGTAAGGATGGCAGGATAGCAGATGACAGTGGTGTGCTGCCAACTTGAAGCAATGGAGGGAAGAGTGGGATTGAACAGCCTCGGGAAGGCAGTTCCACAAATGGGTGAAACGAGAAACAAAAGAGCAGAGATGGGCAGTAAGCCTGAATTTTGTGAGTTTATGCAGGTGGGAGTTACTGGAAAAATGTGCATCCTGCAGGAGCTGGGGAAGGGAGCAAAGCAAGATTTGAGAACACATGCCATTTGGGCCTGTCTCCAATGCAGAGTCGAGGATGAATTGAACTTTATCTATCTTTTCGAATATGAAATATGAAGTGTCCTTCAGGCATCGGCTACGAGGGTCGGGTAAGATGAGGACAGTGGGACGGCTTAGTTATACGATATTTAGACACAAACAGTTGAGGCATTCTGTCATGTCTCGAGCAGTCTGTGGCCTGGCCATTTGAGCTGAGTAAGGGGGTGGAGAGCTCTCATACACCAGAGATAGACTTGAAAATATGCAGTGGGCCTTTGTGGGAGCAGACTGGTTGGAGGGTTTTATGAGTTTACCCTTTAAATTTACAAGATGATGTTTACTGGTTTGCTTAAGGTTTGATGCACACTTGTGAAAGTTGTCCTCATTTGGGTTTGCCATCCATGTTGAGAAAGCAAGCTCCCAGGAGGCTACTGCTTCGTCACAGTATTCCCTGTGCAGTACCACGGCCAAAACGATGGATGTCATAGCCACAGATGAGATGGAGGTCGACGATAGCCAGAGGCATATTGTCTCTCGCAATAACTTTATTAAGGGAGCATGAAGAGGGCGGAGGAGGACCAGGATATTTTGTCTGCAAAGTTTACACATTGGTCCAGATACACAGATGCCACAGAAGAAATACCTCGCTGGATGCTGCAGAACCATCTCCGAGATAACTGCCATGCTCGCAGTTGAAATCAACATAGATAACGAAGAGTGAGTTTGGATAGCTAGTTAATGGTTAATCCATGTTTGCAGTAAGAGGGGTGAATGTGGAGCTTTCATCTCTTTGTGGACGTGCACCACACAGACAAACATAAGGTGGTTATGGAGAGTAATGTGCCACCAGTGGTATTCAAAGAGGTTAACATGGACAGTGAGGAATGTAGTTCTTGATGTGGACAGCAACACTATCCCCAAAGCAGGAGGCTCCTGTCAAAATGGAAGAGCAACTAGCCAGGGATAGACCCAGTGCAATTGACAACATCCTGTGAGAGAAAGTTTCTGTTCATCACGCGCTGTTTGTAGCCATGGCAGTAACTTAACTGGAGAGATCATTCTCATTCAAATGGAGACCTTCAATGTTGGTGGACCATACTGTTTGGGAAGGGTGAGAATGGGAGTTGAGCAGGCAGGATGGTGCATGCAGGGTACTGGTGGGGTTGGGCAGGGGGTGGGCAGGGAGGGGGGGTTGGCACCAGCTGTGGTTGAAGAGACACTGGTAGGCAGTGAGGGTATATGAAGAGGGATGAGAGGAGTTGCAAGGATATGTGGTGGCTGGTGGGGTTGAGGGGAATTAAGTTGTGCTCATAGTATTTCAAACATTTTGGGCAACTTGGGGTGAGTGCTGATGGAGAAAGGATATAAATGTTGCCTGAGGGGGGAGGACGGGGGTGGTGCTGATGAGTTGACAAGCATGCATCCCAGGGTTCATTTCAGAATCCCGGTGTCTCATAGACAGAGCCATTTGTCAATGTGTGCACCATCCCTTGGATGGGCGTTAAACTGGGAGTCCCATCTGTTGGGATTGATTGGTGGATGGTAAAGATCCCACAGTATCCTTCACGAAGAGTAGTCGAGTTATCACCGGCTCTGGCCTGAACAATTTACAAATTCATACCTGGACTGTTGGTAGCAAGTCGTCTGGTCTTCTTGGAGGTTCCTTAACACCAGGTTAAATTGCTTGTTATCTCAGAGTGTTTTTGCCATCGAGGCAGTAACTTCTGCACTGTAAAAAAATACCTGACGTGGTGGTTCACGTTTCATGGGAACGGCCTTCTTTGGATGTGAAGGGCAACCAATTATTATTATTGTAGATATTCAGTGACGAAAGATTATTGTAAAATGGAAGTTCAGGTTTATACTGTATTTGTAAAAATGTTTTGTTTTTTTAAAACGGGGATGGTGATGTCATATGCATTAATGTATTTCTGCGTGTGTGCGTGCGCGCGTGCGCGCGTGCGGTCTGCATACCTGGTTAGGGGCGCTGTGGTAGCAAAGTTTCATCCTGTATCTTATAATGATGATGATGGGTGGTGGAGGTTTTAACTTTTACCGCAGCAGTGTCTGAACGATCATGCTTTACTCTGTCCTCGTGACTGTTTCTAAAGAAATTGTTTATTTTGTATGATCAAGGTGTGCTTCAATAAAGGTTATATGGTTTATCTTTGTAAATTTCAAAGCAAAATACATTTAATCACAACCGATTTCCAAGCTGCCGTATAAACATGTTTTCTAAATTACCGAGCCAACTTCTTTCCACCTGTCCCATGACAATTGCCAGCTCTTCTATAATACAATGTTGTTTTTAAAATTTGTTTATTGAAATCCCCCCAAAACAAGGGTGAAAGCTACTCAAGGTTTCTGGGTTGTATGCAGTATGTACTGTCGTTGGTAATCACACTGACTCCAAACTGGCCGATTCCTGAAAAATTGCTGATATCGGCCAGGGGCCAATATCTAACTATACATACATATATATATATATATATATATATATATATATATATATATATATATATATATATATATATATATAAATATATATATACATACATACACACACACACACACACACACACACACACACACACACACACACACACACACACACATGACCGGTCAAGAGTTTTAAAACACCCCCATTTTTCAGTTTTTACTGAAATTTAAGCAGTTCAAGTCCAGTGAATAACCAGAAATGGTACAAAGCTAAGCGGTAAACTGCCAAAGTTTAAAAAAGAAAGTTTAGGTTACCAAAAACTGAAAAATAATGTAAATTTCAGTTGTTAAAAAAGGCCCTTTTCA